>NW_014554664.1:0-32367 GCF_001313825.1 Dinoponera quadriceps | reverse complement strand
AGGGAGGGGGAGGAGGAGGAAACGTAGTACGAAGTTTTATTACGTGTAGCAACCTACCGGCGAATGATGATTATAACGACGACGACGATAACGACGAGATTCCGACGGAGATAACCCGATAGATAGCTGTTGTGAGGATTTTTCCCGTGTGATTCCGTTTATCTGCTTTGGAAAACCACTACTAATGTATCTTTACTTTACCTTTCGTTTAGCTTCCGAGCTGACGCAGCACGACCACCACCACCACCACCACCTTTGTATACTCGCGAGCGCGGGAGAGGCGGGCGAAAATGACATTCCGTCGCGGACTATTTTGCACAAACGGGAGACTCGACGGTGGGAGTACTGAGAGCGAGCACGACAGAGAGAGAGAAAGAGAGAGATACATAGATAGGAACGGACAGGGGGAAAGAGACAAGAGAAAGAAACACGCGTTTCGTAACAACAACAATACGGTATCGCATAATGTCAATCTAAACGTAATTTGTAAGCTTTGTACGATGAAGTTTGTATTATATACACACACACATATACACACACAAATACATAAGCCAAGACTGCACAATTGCTATGGGATTGACTTGATAAATTTTAACGAGTGATCTTACACATTAATGAAAGAGAGAGAGAGAGAGAGAGAAAGAGAGAAATAAATAGGGCGAGCACAATAAATCGATAGATTAGATCGATCTTAGACTATCTGAATCTCGCGTGCGAGGCTCCGCCAGGCGCACTAAACCCTTCAACTGCGAAATCATGCGCGCGCGCGCGTGTGTGTGTGCTATTTTCACCTTGCTGTGTCAAGTCCATCGCTTTCGAGAACGAGATCGAGAACGAAGGCGGCGTTCCGTGCGGCGCCGACGCGTCCGTTGGCTTGAATCCACTGAAAAATATCGCGCCGATCCGTGTGGCGCGGCGGATTATCTTCATTTTATACGAAAAAAAATGACAAACCCACGAGACGATGTTGCATCGTGACACGCGTGGTGATTCTCCCCTGGCGAATGTTTTCTGACAAGTAAAATGCTGACTGACGTCGTTAACGCGGTTAACGGAATACCGCTATAAAAGTGTGCGAGAAAGAGAGAGAGAGAGAGAGTGAATATAAGAAAGAAAAAGAGAGAGAGAGAGAGAAAGGAAGAAAGACTGTCGTCGAGCTCACGAATGTAAAAAAAATCGATAGACGTGAAAGAACCAAGAGCGCGCTGACGGCTCTTTCTCGCGAAACCGAGCGAGAGAGCAAGTCACGTGTGCGTGCATGTGTGCGTGCGTGCGTGCGTACGTGCGTGTGTGTAATATTTCTCGTGCAATCATCGAAATCATCGTCCTCCCTCTCTCACACGCGCTAATCCATATCTAACTTCAGAAACTGAAGCCGTCCACCGGCTTGAAAGATTCACCGTCCCTCAATGAGGATGTCGTATTAACCGACATCAAGAAGATATCGCTTCGCACTCGATACCCCGATAACGGTCACGACATGCCATTAATTTTCGATGCGTTAATCACGAACGTCACCAGCGAGGGTGAGGGACGAGAGAACCGGGGAGAATCGCGCGTGCGAATTGTCTCGGGTGTGCACGGAGAGAGAATATTATAGTTCTTTTTTACTCACTGGCGGGATTCTCCTCAATTGTACTACGTTTCCCGATAGCGCGGAAAGATTGATTGTCGCCGGGCTTTATCTCGTTGAAGGACAGTGAATCTTTCAAGCCGGTGGACGGCTTCGGTTTCTTAAGTTAGATATGGATTAGCGCGTGTGAGAGAGGGAGGACGATGAATTGGGACAGAATGCGCGCGTCGACGTGTTCGGAAATTCTTTAGTGATCTTCGCTATAAAATCCCCTCCGTGTGTGTGTATGTGTGTCCTTCGGCGGAAAGCGCTGTGTTCTCTCCCCGAGACACGCGATTTGCGTATTTGTAATTTGTACGACTCACTCTCGTGCACTGTACTTGTCCACTCTCGAACTCCTCGTATGCGCGCGATACCGTTTTCCCGATCAAATTTCTTTGTTTTTCTTTTGTTCGTCCGATGTGAAAGAGAGAGAGAGAGAGAGAGAGAGAGAGAGAGAGAGAGAGAGAGAGAGAGAAAGAGAAAGGATTCTTTATTTTATTTATTTTACTCGAAGTCACGGGAATTGTATAGAAATTGCGGGAATTGTATAGAAATGGTGTGTGGAAATTGGGAGGAGGAAGTGGGGAGGTGAGAACGAGAATAAAACGAAGTGCAATCGATGTGTGCGAAATTTTGCCGGTGACGCGGGAAAGAGTCATTAACCGGCGTTGCAGAGAGATCCCCTTCCGAGAGTGAAGCTTTCGAAAAATCACGTCGGCCACGTCGCTGAAGGTTCTCCGTTACGCAAGTCTGAATGGAGCAACGGCGCTGATAATGATAAAGCACGCGTTATTTTTATGCGAACGTGACGATATTTATATCGTGAGAAAAGAATTATTAAAAATACGTCCAGAGGATACGTCGCGCGGTTAATGACAGTTTCCGTGAGGTCGACGAGAGAGCGCGCTGCAATTGGAAGACGGCCGTTGAAAGAGAGATTTGAGGAGGCCCCGTGACGTTCACGCGGACACCCGGGGACACATCGGGTATGGCGTCCGCACATCACACGGCGCGAAAACACGGGTGCAATCGGAAGAGCTTATTTCCGATTACGCGTTACGAGGCTTCTGTGGCGCGTGATATACCCGTTTTTTTCTTTCCACTTTGTTCTTTTCTCTTGTTAAATATAGCCTTAACCATAGGTAAGCGACGTTATTTTTAGTTCGTTATTAGCAGCGATGAGTGAAACCTGTTCGCAGTTATCTCACCGTTGAATTGCTCTTGACATTTTTCGTTTTTCCGGCTCCCAGGCGAGAATAGACGAAGAGACAAAGTTTTATTTGCGAACCCCGAGAGACAGGCAGGGAGAGTGAGAGAGGGAGAGAGAACAGCAGAAGAATATCGATATCACGAATAATAAATGAACGCTATGCCAAACAGACGACGTCGTTTCCTCCGAGTGAATCTTCTACGGAATCGAACGAGCGCACTCTCGTTCGTCGTTGCGTTTCGATTTAAAACACGAGAACGCCCTGCAAGCTCCTCGATTTCGCGCGCGCGCGAGATTTTCGGCCGGCCTTGCCTCTCTCTCTCTCTCTCTTTCTCTCTCTCTCTCTCTCTCTCTCTCTCCCCTTTTCTTCCGCTTCTCTTTAAATCGAGCGCTTTCACATGCGCGCACGACGCTCGTGTTCCGGACGTCGTGAAAAAAACAGATTGGCCGGAAACGCGCGGATACTTGCGGTCGCGAGCGCTAATCTCGCGGTCTCTATTAGCCGACCGACACGAAGGAAGAATGTGAGGCGATGAGCTCTCGTGTGTGTATGTGCGTCGGGGAGACACACGCCGACCTGGAATAAACACGACGAGAGAGTCCGCGAACGTCACGCGAAGATGGGGATTCCCGAGAAGCGAACCTCTCTCTCTCTCTCTCTCTCTTGGGGTCATTTTCGCGCCCCCGAGAATCTTCGAGACGCGGTCGTCGTATCATTCGAACCCCTTCCGTACGAATCGCGATAATGCTGACGTGCCGCGAATTTTCGCCGGCCGAGAAATACCTGTGACGTCATCGCTGATAAGCCTTACGGGAACCTCGGGGAACTCGTAAGCGTGAGTATTTCGAGTACACACATACATACACATTGCGTGTACATATATATGATATTAAGGCTTCTGTCCCTCGCCGCAGCCATCTTAACTAATGACGTCAGAAACGAGAAAATGTCCAAAATTCTTGCGAAAAACGTTCAAATAAAACGGTAGGTCCGTAAAATGATACTTGTGCGATTGATTGAAAGCATATTTGTAAAACATTCCGGGAACTTTTTTCACTCTCACAATAATCAACAAATGACCGTAAAATCAACATGACATATAACTTGCCTTTTTAGCCTATCTTATAATTTTGTCACGTTAATTCTACAGCTATATATTAGCCGTTAAAAGGAAAATTTTCGAGATATTTTACAAATGTGGATCAATCGAGTATCATTTTATGGAAATATCCGCTTGTTTCAACGTATTCCGTAGGAATTTTATCGTTTTTGACGTCATTAATCAAGATGGCTGCGACGGGGAAACAAGAGTCTTAACGATTTTTTATTTAATAATTATCGTATTTTGTGTCGTAATTCCGACGTAATGATTTTATGACAGACCAATCGAATGATAGAGAGACTCTTTTTTTTAAATCAGGTAAATTGGTAAGGTCGATAAGAGCCGATCGCAGGTGTACTTTGCTTGTATTTTGCTATGTAAGGTACACGCAGATACAAATCAACAAAATATCGATCGAAATGTCTCGGTCGAAAATATTCATATGAGAGGAATTGTCGGTTGTGTGTAATGAGTAGAAACATAGTCAACCCAAGTCCTGCCCCAAATCGCGTTTATCAACGGACGCATCATTACAGGCGTTTTACGACATACTTCGCTGTTGACATTTCGTTTCGTATCAATAATTTCGGGCTGAGAGAGTGATCACAAAAAGAGAATGACCACAAAAACGGTCGGAATGTTTCGACTGATATCTTATGGATTTCTACGTTTATTATTCACGTGTACTTTACCTTGTAAAATACGCACGGAACAAATATTTCATTGGTATAGCAAATTTGTCAGTTACTATGGGGTAGCAAAAAAGATTTGTTGGGACAGCAATAAGATTTGTTAAGAATATTAATTGCTATTTGCTGGATATATAAAGAGCAAAATAATTTGGTTACGCCAACTAAACGTTTTGTTACAATAGTAAAATTTCTTTTTCCGTGTAACGAATCTTTTTTGCTATCCGCATAGTGACTGAGACATTTGCTATGCCAGCAAAATATATGTAATTTATATAATAATTCATTGTAAAAGCAACATTCGGTTCTTGTTAGCTTGTTGATATTTTTTTCTTTCATTCACGTCGATTCAGTGTCGCTCGACTCTGAGAGTGAAACCATCGTAAGGAAAGGGTTAATCGCTTCACACTACCGTTCTTGTGTTTCTCGCCCGAATTTTATATAAAAAGAAAAAAAATACACACGTGCACACATAGTCAAGCAGGTACACGCGAAGTCCGGATCACAAAGGACGTGAACGTCATCCGCCTAGATAGCTCACCAAGTATTTGATATACTCGAAGATCTATTTATATATTTGTATGAGGAGAGAGCACACAGGAGAGAGAAAGAGAGAGAGAGAGAGAGATCTGCACGTGTCTCTCGCTCGTCTCTCATTCTCTCACCCGAAGAGAGATCGCATGCTATTTTTCTAAAGCAGCGTCCAAACTTTTATCGCGCGCGAACGCGCCTGGATCGATTAACGTTTTACGTGATCCTCTATTTGGCGAGCTATCGTCGGCGGACGAGAAAGAGATGCGAGGAGGAGGAGGCGGAGGAGGATGAAGAAGACGACGACGAGATCGCGTCACGCCTCTACAGCTATTACGTACTCCTCGTCAACGATGTTCAAACGACGTTTCTGTATCGCTGCCCGACTCGGTCCAGCATATCACGTGTACATCACTTAAAGACCAGGAATTGTTTCTCTTCTCCCCCTCCAGGCCATCTCTACTCCGCTGACGTGTACGCGAACGAGCGGCGCGGAATCGCTTATCTTCCACCATGTGTCGAAAACTCGCCAAGAAACGGACAAAGATGCATGCGACATATCGTATGTGTGAACAATTTGCGAATACAGAGAGAGAGAGAGACACGTGCGCCATTTGTCATGCAAACGACGTCGTGCGTCGACGTCGGTCTCACAAACTGCAAGAAGATGAAAAAGAAAAAAAGAGAAAAAACACCGGGAAAACGAGCAAGTTTAACACCACGATTTAGATATGTGTATATCGGCCTTTCAATACCACCTGCGTCGCATTGATATTGAGTACGAAGTATGTTATATTTTTTACAATGTGAAGAATCTTGTACATATATACCGTCGAAATATGTATATATATATGTGCATATGTACATACGTGTATGTATATATATATATATCTTGACACTCCTGGAAGGAGAGAGGACGACAGCGACACGGTGTGACTATTTCGATGGCGAGAAAGAAACAGAGAGAGAGAGAGAGAGAGATGTGCATCGTAACAGATCACGGACATTTTTTTCTTTCCTTTTTTCATTAATCCGTTCGCAAAAAAAAGGAAGGAAAGTGCGCTTCGTCCAGTTCGAAGAAGAAAAGGAAGATCGATCAGATGGGCGGATGGCGCCGCTGGAATTTAATTTCTCGGCCATTCGCGACGCGGAAATTCACGTCGCTGATTTTTCCTCAGAGAGAGAGAGAGAGAGAGAGGGATATCTCCGTTCCGTACTAATTCGTTATTTCGTTTTTTTCTTCCTTGCTCGCTCGCTTGCTTGCTTGCTTTCGGCTCGGACGAATCGCAAGTCGACGGACAGAGGCGATGGAGCGATTCGGCACGCTTTTACCTCGATGTACCAGCACATGAGAATCTAGTCATGGCCGAATTGCGTCTCGAGGTGCTCGCAGATCGTGAGTTTTCCTCCTCCCTCTCTTTCGCTCTTTTTTTCGTTTTGTCTAATTCGATGAAAAATTTACTTTTTAAAATACGCTGCGTCTTAATCTGGTGCTGCCCATCTGACAATTATCTTGTGAAGAGAATAGAAAAAAGAATGAGGACGAATCGCAACTTTGATGCATATTTTTTTTTCTTTACTCGTGCGGACTTTCTCCCCCCTTTTCTCACTTCACTTATCCACTAACCATTGTAACGAGCGGCTATTTCGGCGCTGTCGCACGGAAAGGGCACGTTAGAGTATCCGTCTGTGAGACGAACGAGCAAAAGCCGATCGTCATCCTGATCGTCGTACCGATTCTCGACACGATCCTGCGTGAAAACGGACGAAGGGTGACTTTCACCGGGCTCCTATCTGTCCGATCGACGCGATTCGCATCGCCTTGTCAGCTAAATATTACCTGCTGCGTTCCGCTAAGATAGATAGGAATTGTTAGTCTTTCGATCATCGTCGTCGGACGACAAAGCGCACAGATGTGGAGATTGACAATTCTTCCGGCTGCTCGTCGATTGACTCGATCGAAATTCGGTGGAGGTCACCCTTTCAGGGCGATAACACACGGAAAAACGGAATCAGCGAAATAGGAGCGACAAACGAGTCGCGACCAGTCGCAGCTCAGACTTTCGCACATTGCAGTCTCGGTAATACTCGCTTGCGATTGGTCGCTTCGTTCGCCGCCCACGTTTTTCTGTGGGCTATGACCCTCGGCGAAGTATTAGGCTGCATACCGCTGCTGTAATAATTTGATACTGAGACACACCTGTGAATCTGGATGCGGCGATATCGCTGATTGAAATTCTTTTCTGGTGAAAACACGAGCCCGCTGACGTAACATTCATTTTATTTTCTACAACAACTCTTTAAGAATAATTTCTTCAGGCATGTTGACTTGTGTCCTGTCATTTTTGTGAAAATGTGACTTCAACGAGATAATTAGTTTTATCACTTTCTCCTCGTTTAATATTGTCATTTATTAAATTCGTCGTTTGTTATTAATTGCTTTAGCGCTACAAATCGCAAATTACGTGTCTCGGGGTATCGTTATTTCGAAATATTCTCTCTTGGTGTCGTATTTTAGAACAGTGACATTTCTCTAGTGGGCTCGAGTAGAGAGAGAGAGAGAGAGAGAGAGAGAGAAAAGAAAGCGTTAGTAGGATTTGAAAAGTAAAAACGAAATAAAAGATACGGCTAATATGATTCCGCCTCGAATAACGATCCCGTGAGGTTTCGTGTCGCACCAAATCGATTTCGCCGCGTTTACAGAAAAAAGGATAAAGAAACAGTTTACGTTAACGTTTTTTGATAAACACAGGTCGTACGCAGCATAATATTCCCGTGTTGTAAAGTATCGTGCTAATTAGGTAGTTGTAATTTGGTTTGTACGATGTCGATAAAAAGGAAAAAAAGGAACTTAACTCTTGTGATTAAGGAGAAGACTATACATATAGGTATAACGCTCACACATATACGTTTCAAATAAATCCTTTTTATATTTCATTTCGCGTTTCTTATTCGTCTCTACATTTACTTTCTCTGTCGCATACAGCGTTCGTTTGTGTATGTGGAAAACCGCGCAACGACACTTCTGCACGAGCATACCTTTTTCCAAGACGAGGATTCCACGCGACACAGACGGCAGTCTGATGAGCCGAAAATGCAATCAATACGGCCTCCGCTCGATACAGGTAATCTCACCGCGAACGAAAGGCCGTATAGTTTATATTTTCAATTTAAAAGAATTCGACTCCTCGTGCAAATATCTTCGCAGTTTTCGAAGATATGCGTCAGTGCTCATCTATGTGTATATAATTTAATTCTTGACACTATGGTATATTCCAACTAACTGCTGATAATAGAAGGTGATAAATGAAGAAATTTCGTTAACAAAATCGCGTTTAGGTAAAAAATCACGGGGATCCTATCAAACAATCAAGTATAATGATGCAGAGTGCAATGATATCGTGCCAAATGATGTCGATATCAATCTGAATTCAGCATCGTAGGAATCGTTTTGGCGAGCACTTCGTAACGTCTTGACGTAGACCCACTTTGTATGCAACCCGCGAGGTTTCGAAATATACTTCGAAAAAAATCGTCGATCACTATGCTGGTGGTGGAAAATATTCGTCTACATTTTGCGAGGGAAATGATAACTGGAGATCATTTAGACCTGTACGTTCGTTTAACCATTTTTGTGCCCCGAGGAAAGAATACGCGAAAGAATACGGTGGACACGTATTGTTCCGAAAAATCTGAATCTCGAAGTTCGATAAGTGGGATTATTCCGGGAAAATTATAATCCCAAAATCAAAATGATCTGTGCTGATGATTTTGCGTGTAGCCTCGGGAAGTCCACGATTGACGTAAACGAGGTAAAACCTCTAGCTTTCTTTACTGGTTGCGAGGAAGATGGTTACAGCGCCAATTAACGAACTTTTTATTATTCTTGCTGGTTTATTTAGAAAAGATCAATAGCGAGCGATGTCTTGTATGTGATCGGATAGTCGATGTTCGTTAAAAGTCAAATAGCAGCTCATCTTATCGAGAGCCGCTGTGGGTTATATAGGCAACGACAGTCAACAATACTTTGAGAATCTTCTCGAAGGAGTCGAACAATGCGAGAGGCAGTAGATAACAAACATAAACAGTCTAATGTCTCTCGCCAAGGCAAAGAAAAGAATTTAAATTGGAAATGATACATAACAATCCGTGACAATCTTCCAAAATGCAGAAAAAATATTTGGGAACAATATTTTTCTAATATTAGAATGTTTTTCAAATATTGGAATATTTTCAAAATATTAGAGATACAGAGAGAGAGATTACGATGTGGAAGGCTTTCGTCACCTCGCCGGAGGACATCCTGATCAACGTGTGCATCCGTTACCTGATGGAGATGCCGTACCACTGCAACGTTATGTGCATCTTCACGATTACCTGCAAGATCATCGATACTTACAGCTTCAAGGCCGGCGTGGTGGAGTTGTGCCTGGTAATGATGCGCAAGATTATTAACTGGCGCAAGTGCGAGCCGACGAAGAAACGTGAGAATGTGAACGAGGTGGTGTCGAAGCTGCTGCACGTGCTGAAGAAATCCTTGGAAAAGCGGCACCTCATGACCGTCCAGCAGAAGCGACTGGTGTTGAACACCCTGTTGCCACACATCGAGCCGCTCGACAAGGCCATCTTCTGGCCTCTCCTGTACATGATGTACGGCAACGCTCTCACCATCGTCGACGATTACGCGCGACGCTGCCACTCGGTGCACACGAAGCAGAAACTGGCCCGCCGGGAGTACACCAATATCTACCACTTCTTGAGCGACATACAGCTGAAGAAGTAGGATTTCATCCGGCATATGATACTACACGCTACTGACGCGGAGTTCAGGACGAACTGCTTAGATATCACGACCAAGTACTGGTTCTTCTTCGGATGGCTTGACGAATTGAACGCTTACGACAACATCACGCGCATCACCATGGAGGCGATACGCATCACGATCGAGTACCCGGAAGACATGCCGTGCGACGGCTTCTCCACGCTTTTGTTAAACTGCATGCGTTTCACCCAGGTGTTCGCGGAACATCCGAAAGCCGAGTGTCAGGCGGACAGGATCCTGCGAGTCCTGCTGAACAATATGTACTTTGTCCTCCGGAGCACGAGGCTCACGCAACGGTGGAAGGCGTACGATGTCCTCATCAAGGAACTTGAGCTCGTCATGACTTCGAAGACAAAGTTTTTGTTGGCGGTAAGGGTAGAGGCACGCGAATATATTTTGAGATATGAGAAATCAACAAAGTTCGATACGGTCGGAGGCGACGAATTGCGAAGTAAGCTCTCGAAATTTAATTTTCCTGGAATATCGTTGGAAGCGTACAATTGTTACATACGAAACGTTGTGATGCTGAAACCAGTATAACATAATATATCAAAAGACAGTATATTTGTATAATATTAATCTATAATACTCATTATTATTATTCCATAATAATATTAAATATTAAGTTATTATTATTAAGCAACACGTAACCGTAATAATAGTACTATGCGTTATTATAATTATTTTAAATTATGTGATTTTATAATTTTTCGGGGAAATGCTCCCAATATCTTGGGAAAATTTATATTAGAAGACTATCTCGGTATCCTGACTTCGGGATTGTCTTTTTAGAATGTTCACTCACTTTCAAATTTCGGAAGAGGAAGGGAAGAGGTATACGTTTTTTTCCCTTTTCTCGGAACAATGCAAGCTGATCGACGTGTAAACGGAATCGAGCGCATTCGGCCGCCCAGAGTCCTACAAGTAAAAGTCTGAACATCTCCGATATTTTAAATAAAAATAGTGTCTTCTTTATCACTACATTGTCTATTTATGTGGGTATTTACAATACAACGAGATCAGATATTTTTCTTTAGAATATACGTGATTCAATCTTGTATATATATAAAATACTATCTATAAAAATAGGTTTTTTATTTTTTTAAACATTAATTTTTTCATTATTTTATTATTACTCGTGTTCCCCACCTTAGAATGACATTTAGCTACAAATTCTTACTAAGTTCAAAGTTAAATCCCTTTATTTGGCAATCCTCTGCTCTGCATTTTTTTTATCAAGTAAGAAACTAAACTAATTAATAAGAAATCGAAGATGTTCAGACTCTTATCTTAAGGTGTCTGGTGTCTCTGGTGTCGCTCTGTACAATGTATATAATAATGTTAATTGTATAAGATCGCATGGAATTAACATTGCGTACATACACAATGGTATTTTCAGGATTTCTTGAACGAAGTTGCCAAGTTCAACAAGGACATGATCTGTTACATGAACGATAACCAGATTGACAACGGCCGGATGAACGACAATCAGTCGAGCGACAATCAAATGAGCAATGACCAGATGAGTGACAGCCAGATAAGCGATAACCAAATGAACGACAAGCAGATGAGCGATAACCAGATGAACGACGACCAAACGACTATGAATAATGAAAATCAGACGTTGATATGTTCCGTGACGTAATCTCTCATTGCACTGATTCTGACATAGTAACTTTTTTGGGACAACGCTTCCAAATTTTGGCAAATCGTCTCGGTATTCGCATTTCGGTACAGTTTTCTTTTTCGGAACGATGCGTGTTCACCGAAAATGCGCGAACCGTGATAGCCGTGGATGATATTGATACTATTTGGATTGTACGTGCGAGTCCGAATCGTTACTACTAACGCGTGGAATGATCGATCATGAGATCATCATATCATGGAGACTTCACATATGAGTTGCAGCGATCATAGTCTTCTAACTAAAGCGGATGAAAAATGAGACAACCGTAGTCATCCGTGAACATTATTTCCTTCAGCTTTAAGATGAATTGATGGTTATCCGTGCCTGGTACCGAAAAACAACCGCATATGAACTTGTAAGAGTCGAACATACCGTATATATTTTTATTAGGTAAATTAATTTCGTTGGCCGCATTATTCATGGTCGTTTGGTCGTCGTTCATCAGGTTATCGCTCATCTGGTTATCGCTTATATGGTTGTCGCTCATCTGATTGTCGTTCACCTGGCCGTTGTTAATCTGGTTATCGTTCATGTAGCAGATCATGTCTTTGATGAACTTGGTAACTTCGTTCAAGAAATCCCGAAAATATCATTGTGAGCCCTTCACATAAGAGTCTGAACATCTTCGATTTCTTATTAATTAGTTTAGATTCTTACTTGATAAAAAAAAATGCAGAGCGGAGGATTGCCAAATAAAGGGATTTAACTATGAACCTAGTAAGAATTTGTAGCTAAATGTCATTCTAAGGTGGGGAACACGAGTAATAATAAAATAATGAAAAAATTAATGTTTAAAAAAATAAAAAACCTATTTTTATAGATAGTATTTTATATATATACAAGATTGAATCACATATATTTTAAAGAAAAATGTCTGAACTCGATGTATTGTAAATACCTACGTAAATAGACATTCTAGTGATAAAGTAGATACAATTTTTTATTAAAAAATTGGAGATGTTCAGACTTTTACTTGAAGGACTCTGGGCGGCCGAATGCGCTCGATTCCGTTTACCCGTCGATCAGCTTGCATTGTTCCGAGAAAAAGAAGAAAAGCATATACCTCTTCCCAACTTCTCCCAAAATTTGAAAGTAAGTGATCATTCTAAAAAGTCCTGAAGTCCAGATACCGAGACCTTGCTTCGCAATTTGTCGCCTCCGACCGTATCGAACTTTGTTGAGTTTTCATATCTCGAAATATATCCTGCGTGCCTCTACCCTTATCGCCAACAAAAACGTTGTCTTCGAAGTCATGGCGAGCTCAAGTTCCTTGATAAGGATGTCGTACGCCTTCCACCGTTGCGTGAGCTTCGTGCTCAGGAGGGCAATGTACATATTATACAGCAGGACTTGCAGGATTCTGTTCACCTGACATTCGGCTTTCGGTTGCTCTGCGAACACCTAGATGAACGCATGCAGTTTGACGACAGCGTGAAGAAGCTGTCGCACAGCATGTCTTCCGGGTACTCAATCGTGATGCGTATCGCCTCCATGGTGATGCGCGTGACGTTGTGGTAAGCATCCAATTCGTCGAGCCATCCGAAAAAGAACCAGCACTTGATCGTGATATCCAAGCAGTTCGTCCTGAACTCCGCGTTGGTGGCGTGTAGTAGCATATGCCGGATGAAATCCTGCTTCTTCAGCTGTATGTCGCTCAAGAAGTGGTAGATATTGGTGTGCTCCCGGCGGGCCAGTTTGTGCTTCGCGCGCATCGAGTGGCAACGTCGTGCGTAATCGTTGACGATGATGAGAACATTGGCCTGCACCAGGTACGAGGAGAGGCTAGAAGGCGGCCTTATTAGGCGGCTCGATGTGTGGTGTGGTGAACGGGGTGTCCAACAGCAGCCGCTTCTGCACGACGGTCATGAGGTGCCGCTTCTCCACGCATTTTCTCAGCACGTGCAGCAGCTTCAACACCACCTCGTTCACTTCCTCACGCTTCTTCGTCGGCTCGCACTTGCGCCAGTTACTGATCTTGCGCATCACTACCAGGCACAGCTCCACCACGCTGGCCTTGAGGCTGTAGGTGTCGATGTGCTTGCAGGTAATCGTGAGGATGCACAATACGTTGCAGTCGTACGGTATCTCCATCAGGTAACGGATGCACAAGTTGATCAGGATGGCCTCCGGCGAGGTAAGGAACGTCGTAACGATCAGGCTCACGTACTTCCTCGGATCCCAAGGATACGCGTCCGTGCACATCTGATACAGTATCTCCTCTCTAATTGTAACATATCGTCCGGCATCTTCATGCACAGGAAAGGCCGCAATATGAAGAATTGCTTCGGTATGCACATGTAACTGTCGGTGACGTCGACGGCCATGTGGATCAGAACCGTCAACACTCGTTTGGGACTGTGCAGCATGTGTATCAACAGGCTTTTAAGGAAGACCAAGTGGTCCCACGTCGCTTGTTGCATCAGCCTGTGGAAGCCGTGCAGATCGTACAGATTCATTAGGAAATGGTCATGGTAGTGGTGCAGTATGTACAATAGCGTGATGTTGTAGAGGTTCCTCACGCTGTACTTCAGTATTATCTCCATAACCATGCGCTGGAGATACAGCTTCTGCTGATGAGTATGCCGCATCATCGAAAACGTGTGCTTCAGATAGCGAAAGAACACCAGGAAATCCTCGGTCAGCAGCGTATGCCACGCGTTGAGAAAATCCAACGTTGAGTCGTCCCATTCTGGGTAATGCTGCTGCAGGTCCTTCAGACTCGTCAGCTGGCCCGACTACACCCCGTTGTAGATCTCCTCCAACGTCAGCTGCGACTGCATATGCGACCCTATTAGCTGATCCAGACACGTCCGTAGCTTTTGGTTCTCTCGCAGCTTTGCGTCCATCTGTACAACTTTCCCGAAGTAAACTCGGTACTCGGTGATGATGGCGCGTTGCAAGCTCAACAACGAATTCTCACGATCGTCTGCTTCGGCTCAGGCGAGGTACATGTGGCAATTCACCTCCTGCAAGTGATTTATCAACAGCGTTATCAGATACTTGTCCATCGCATTGATAGAGGATTGAGCAGCTTGGCTGGTAGTTTCAGACACGCTTCATTGCCAGATGTGAGCGTGTAAAATTCCTCACAGCCGTTTGGCATGCCGACGTTTATCCTCTCCGTTGCGCACAGCTTGTTCATGCGAACCATGGTCTTCAGATTAATCCCTTGATGCTCGTTCCTGACGACAAATAGGAATGCGAATTAGTACAGAACCTTTGAACAGCCTTGCAGCTCCAGCAGTTCTGAGAATGCCGTGTCGAATGCATAAAATCTCAGATTGTCCAGGATGTTTCGAGCTACGTGAGCCAACATAACATCCAGTAATGTACACTGAGCTTCGATAGAGTCTTGGTAGAGAGTTGGTCCGAAAATCTACTTTCTTAGAAATCTTTTCCAACTTTAAAAACATTCATCGAAACACAATTTACAAATCTGTAAAATTAAAAACAGTTTGACTCTACCGAAGCTGAGATAATTGAAGTCAAAATTAGCATTATTTATATAAATTGCAAATATAAAAACAACTTCCGATATCATGTTTTTAATGCTGACAATGAAACCTCTTGCGGTTTTAATGAAAAGACAATGCGAACGATTGAGAAGACTGGTGAGTATTGATGGGGCAGATAATGTTAAGGCTTTATGGAACCTCAGTGTTCCGCTAAGGAAATAGACGAGAGCCGTTTACCTCAACTGTTCGGACAGGTCGGGCAAACGTGTCACTCTCGGATTGGACAGCTGGTCTAACAACTCTTGGAAATTCGCCTGCAACTGGTTCATGTATTCTTCGCACGGCTCTACCTGCGTGCCAGTGACGGCTAGTTTGTAGATGAATTTGTACATGTAATTAACAAGCTGTGTCACGAGATTCACGGCTCGCTCGAATCCAAGCTGCGCCAAACATGGTATAATCGCGGAGAGGATCTCGATGGACAGCTCCAGCGGCACGTAAAGCACGAATCTCGGCAGCAGCTCCTCGCAGTGTAGGCCCCAGACTATCTGAATGAACAGATACGGCGACATGATCGGCCACAAGCCCACTTGATGACCGTGTAACGTATCTTCCGCCAGACGATATTGTGAGGAGAAATTGGTGTTCAACAGCATCACCTGGATACTCTGGAAAGCAGTGGGACATCGTTATCACTATATTCCATATTGTTTCCTTCCGTTTTCGCTGCTGCCTGACGGACCTACCCCATAAGTGGCCTCCGACATCTACGGGGTGAACATGTGAGCCATATCTCGCGAAGGGACTTTGCACCATAGCGGTCGCAGGTCGTCGACTTATGCATTTTTAGTCCCCTCGTTCAGTTTCTGACGATTAAACTGTCAATGAAAGTAACAACACACGGATTAATTAACCAGAGTTGCAAAATAACGCGTCACCTGTAAAACCACTACCACTGCATGTTACTTTTCCTCTTCGGAGCTTTTTTTTATTAATTTATTTAATACAATTTAAACAGAATTAATTCAATAAAAATCATTTCATATTTATTTAATATTTTCTTAGTTTATATGTTATTTTTCATGTCATTTAATTTCTACTTTATATTATTTTGTTGATTATTATGTTATTGTTACTGCCAGTGACAATAATGGTAACAATAAAGAAAATAATCATTATTTACTGTTACTTTGTAATATGTAAGACGCATCTACATAGGGTCGGTAGTAGTAAATCGAAAACAAAGAAATCTTCGGAACTTTGTGAAGAAGAAAACAATGGAAATCATGTAACAATTTGTTACTTTTTGGGTAACAGTGACGAGTTATTTTTCAAAATGAGCAAAAATAACGCGAGTTACTTTTCAAGAGTAACTTCCTAAACCTTGTAAAATCAGCGTGCCGAAAAAACGACGAAAGAACTTACCGTAATAACTGGTACATCAGTCTTCGGGTCGACATGTATCTTAGATTTCCCTGCTCGTGCACTGGCAGTATGTTGCACGAGTCGTATATCTCGATGGTGCCATCCTGTTGGAGGTCTCTGCAGTTGCTCGTGACAGGAAAGTCTTCAATGGCCCACGCAGCTGATCGTTCATCATGAGCAACTTCTGTATGCTCGAAATCAGTCCTGGCAATGAGCTGAAGCGTTTCTGCATTTCAACCATTACGTTCGGACGAGTCCCACTGGCGGACTTTGGCTCGACGCAGCTGAAGGAATAAATTGGGCTGCCAGTTGTCGATTAAAACATAATTAACAACACACGATGTCGATGTTCGTTGAAGGACAAATGCCAGCTCACCTTATCGAGAGCCGCTGTCGGTAGCGATATAGGCAGCGATTGTCAACAATTATGTACTTCGAGAATCTTCTCGAAGGAGACGAACAATGTAAGAGACAGTATAACAAACATAAACAGTCTAACGTCTCTCGCGAAGGCAAAGAATTTAAATTGGAAATGATATGAAATAATCCGTGACAATCTCTCGTATACATCACGTGTACATCACTTGAGGACAAGGAATTGTTCCTCTTCTTCTCCTCCCAGCCCTCTCTACTCCGCTGAAGCGTACGCGAAGGAGCGGCGCGGAATCGCTTATCTTCCACCATGTGTCGAAAGCTTGCGAAGAAAAATGCAACTCGCGGACAAAAATGCATGCGACATATATCGTATGTATGAACAATTTGCGATTACAGAGAGAGGCGGAGAGAAAGAGAGAGAGAGAGAAAGAGCGCACGTGCGCCATTTGTCATGCAAACGACGTCGTGCGTCGACGTCGGTCTCACGAACTGCAAGAAGATGAAAAAGAAAAAAAAAAGAGAAAAAACACCCGGAAAAGAGAGCAAGTTTAACACCACGATTTAAATATTTGTATATCGGACTTTCAGTACCACTACCTGCGTCGCATTGATATTGAGTACGAAGTACGTTATATTTTTTACAATCTGAAGAATCTTGTACATATATACCGTCGCAATATGTATATATATATGTGCATACGTACACACGTGTGTGTACTGCGATATATACATACGAGTATATCTTGACACTTTCGTAAGGAGAGAGGACGACAGCGACACAGTGTGACTATTTCGGTGGCGAGAGACAGAGAGAGAGAGAGAGATGTGCATTGTAACAGATCACGGACATTTTTTTTTCTTCCTTTTTTTATTAATCCGTTCGCAAAAAAAAGGAAGAAAAGTGCGTTCCGTCCAATTCGAAGAAAAAAAAGGAGGAAGATCGATCAGATGGGCGGCGCTGCTAGAATTTAATTTCTCGGCCATTCGCGACGCGGAAATTCACGTTGCTGATTTTTCCTCAGAGAGAGAGAGAGAGAGAGAGAGAGAGAGAGAGAGAGAGATCTCCGTTCCATAATACTAATTCGTTGTTTCGTTTTTTTTCTTTCTTGCTCGCTCGTTTGCTTGCTTTCGGTTCGGACGAATCGCAAGTCGACGGATAGAAGCGATGGAGCGATTCGGCACGCTTTTACCTCGATATACCAGCACATGAGAATCTAGTCATGGCCGAATTGCGTCTCGAGGTGCTCGCAGATCGTGAGTTTTCCTCCTCCCTTTCTTTCGCTCTTTTTTTCGTTTTGTCCAATTCGATGAAAAATTTCTTTTTTAAAATGCGCTGCGTCCCAATCTGGTGCTGCCCATCTGACAATTATCTTGTGAAGAGAATAGAAAAAAAGGAACAGCACGAATCGCAATTTTGGTGCACATTTTTTTCTTTACCTGACTTTCTCTCCGCTTTTCTCACTTCACTTATCCACTAACCATTATAACGAGCGGCTATTTCGGCGCTGTCGCACGGAAAGGGCACGTTAGATTATCCGTCTGTGAGACGAACGAGCAAAAGCCGATCGTCATCCTGATCGTCGTACCGATTCTCGACACGATCCTGCGTGAAAACGGACGAAGGGTGACTTTCACCGGGCTTCTATCTGTCCGATCGACGCGATTCGCATCGCCTTGTCAGCCAAGTACGCCTGCTGCGTTCCGCTAAGATAAATAGGAATTGTTAGTCTTTCGATCATCGTCGTCGGACGGCAAAGCGTACAGATGTGGAGATTGACAATTCTTCCGGCTGCTTGTCGATTGATTCGATCGAAGTCCAGTGGAGGTCACCTTTTCAGGGCGATACACACGAAAAAACGGAATTAGCGAAATAGGAGCGACAAACGAGTCGCGACCAGTCTCAGACTTTCGCACATTGCAATCTCGGTAATACTCGATTGTGATTGGTCGCCCACATTTTTCTGTGGGCTATGACCCTCGGCGAAGTATTAGCTGCATACCACTGCTCTAATAATTTGATACTGAGACACACCTGTGAATTTGGATGCGGTGATATCGCTGCCTGAAATTCTTTTCTGATGAAAACACGAGCTCGGAGTAACATTCGTTTCATTTTCTACAACTCTTCAAGAATAATTTCTTTAAGCATGTTGAGTCGTGTCTTGTCAATTTTGTGAAAATGTGACTTCAACGAGATAATTAATTTTATCACTTTCTCCTCGTTTAATATCGTCATTTATTAATTTCGTTGTTTGTTATTAATTGCTTAGCGCTACAAACGGCAAATTACGTGTCTCGGGGTATTGTTATTTCGAGATATCACTCTCTCTTGGTGTCGTATTTTAGAACATTGACATTTCTCTCGTGGTCTCGAGTAGAGAGAGAGAGAGAGAGAGAGAGAGAGAGAGAGAGAGAGAGAGAAGAAAGCGTTAGTAGGATTTGAAAAGTAAAAACGAAACGAAAGATACGGATAATATGATTCCGCCTCGAATAACGATCTCGCGTGGTTACGTTTCGCACCGAATTGATTTCGCCGCGTTTACAGAAAAAAGGACAATGAAACAGTTTACGTTAACGTTTTTTTATAAACACAGGTTGTACGGAGCATAATATTCTCGTGTTGTAAAGTATCGTGCTAATTAGGTAGTTGTAATTTGGTTTCTACGATGTCGATAAAAAAGAAAAAAAGGAACTTAATTCTTGTGATTAAGGAGGAGACTATACATATAGGTATAACGCTCACACATATACGTTTCAAATAAATCCTTTTTATATTTCATTTCGCGTTTCTTATTCGTCTCTACATTCACTTTCTCTGTCGCATATGCGTTCGTCTGTGTATGCGGAAAACCGCGCGACGACACGTCGGGTTTCTGCACGAACATATCTTTTTGCAAGACGAGGATTCCACGCGACACAGGCGGGGGTCTAATGAGCTGAAAATGCAATCAGTACGACCTCCGCTCGATACAGGCGAATTCATCAGCGTGAACGTAAGGCCGTATAGTTTGTATTTTCAATAAATAAAAATTCGACTCCTCGTGCAAATATCTTCACAGTTTTCGAAGATATCCGTCATTGCTCATTTATGTGTGTATAATTTAATTCTTGACACTATGATATATTCTAACTAATTGCTAGGAGGTAGATGAAGAAATTTCGTTAACATAATCGCGATTCGGTAAAAAATAGCGGGGAACCTGTTAAACGATCGAGTATACGTTCCAAATGCTGTCGGTATCAACCTGAATTCAGCATCGTAGGAATCGTTTTGGCGAGCACTTCGTAACGTCTTGACGTTGACTCACTTTGTATGCAACCCGCGAGGTTTCGAAATATACTTCGAAAAAAATCGTCGATCACTACGCTGGTGGTGGAAAATATTCGTCTACATTTTGCGAGAGAAATAATAACTGGAGATCATTTAGACCTGTACGTTCGTTTAACCATTTTTGTGGATTCTCCCCCGAGGAAAGAATACGCGAAAGAATACGGTGGACACGTATCGTCCTGAAAAATCCGAAGCTCGAAGTTCGATAAGTGGGATTATTCCCGGAAAATTATAATCCCAAAATCGAGATGATCCGCGACAATCTTGCAAAATGCAGAAAAATACTTGGAAACAATATATTTCTAATATTAGAGTATCTTCAAAATATTAAAATATTTTCAAAATATTAGAGATATCTTCCGAAATATTGGGACGTTCTTCGACATATTGAAATATTTTTTCAAAATATCGGAAATATGTGATTATTCCGAAAAATCAGGTGTTCGCGGCGCAACCGAAAGCCAGTGTCAGGCGGACAGGATCCTGCGAATCCTGCTGAATAATATGTACTTTGTCCACCGGAGCACGAGGCTCACGCAACGATAGAAAGCGTTAGACATTCTTATCAAGAAACTTGTCTAACGATACAGCCTGCTGACAGCACAGCCTTCCCAAAATAACATTTCTCTCTTTTTCCCTCTTATACTGTATTTCTATGTAGATTTTTATTCATTTTTCTACTACGTGTTGTACTTAAAAAAACGTGACTCTCGTAGAAAAATAAATAATTCCTCGATAATAAGTCGGAAGATAAATAATGAAGCGTGTCTAGACACTTGAAAATCGAAAATATCAGACGTTGATATGTTCCGTGACGTAATATCTTATTGTACTGATTCTGACATTGTAACTTTTTTGGACAACGTTTCCAAATTTTGACAAATCGTCACGGTATTCGGATTTCAGTACGATTTTCTTTTCCGAACGATGCGTGTCCGAAAATCCACGAACCGTGGGAGGAGCGGATGATATTGATACTATTTGAAGCGTACGTCCGAGTCCGAATCGTGTCTACCAACGCGTCGAATGATCGATCATGAGATCATCATATCATCGGGACTTCACATATGAGTTGCAGCGATCATAGTCTTCTAACTAAAGCGGATGAGAATTGAGACAACAGTAGTCCTCTGTGAACATTATTTCCTCCAGCTTTGCGATGAATTGATGGTTCTCCGTGCCTGGTACCGAAAAACAACCGCATATGAACTTGTAAGAATCGAACATACCGTAAGTATCTTTATTAGGTAAATTAATTTCGTAGGCCGCATTATTCATGGTTGTTTGGTCGTCGTTCATCTGGTTATCGCTCATCTGGTCGTCGTTCATCTGGTTATCGCTCATCTGGTCGTCGTTCATCTGGTTATCGCTCATCTGGTCCTCGTCCATTTGGTTATCGCTCATCTGGTCGTCGTTCATCTGGTTATCACTTATCTGGTTGTAGCTCATCTGATTGTCACTCATCTGGTTGTCGCTTATTTGGTTGTCGCTCGTCTGATTGTCGTTCATCCAGCCGTTGTCAATCTGGTTGTCGTTCATGCAGCAGATCATGTCCTTGATGAACTTGGCAACTTCGTTCAAGAAATCCTAAAAATATCATTGTTTATATACGCAATGTTAATTCTATGCGATCTTATAAAATTAACATTATTATATGCATTGTACCCAGCGACATCAGAGTCCTTCACACAAGAGTCTGGACGTCTTCGATTTCTTATTAATTAATATAGTTTCTTACTTGATGAAGAAAATGCAGAGCCGAGGATTGCCAAATAAAGGGATTTAACTATGAACCTAATAAGAATTTATAGCTAAATGTTATTCTAAGGTGGGGAACACGAGTAATAATAAAATAATGAAAAAATTAATGTTTTAAAAACTAAAAACCTATTTTTATAAATAGTATTATATATATATAAGATTGAATCACATATATTATAAAGAAAAATGTCTGAACTCGATGTATTGTAAATACTCACATAAATAGACATTCTAATGATAAAGTAGACACTAATTTTTGATTAAAAAATCGGATATGTCCAGACTTTTACTTGAAGGACTCTGGGCGGCCGAATGCGCTCGATTCCGTTTATCCGTCGATCACGTTGCATTATTCCGATTATTAAAAGGGAAAAAAGCGTATACCTCTTCCCTCTCTCTTCCGAAATTTGAAAGTGAGTGAACATTCTAAAAAGACAAACCCGAAGTCAGCATACCGAGATAGTCTTCTAAAATAAATATTCCCAAGATATTGGGAGCATTGACCCGAAAAATTATAAAATCACATAATTTAAAATAATTATAATAACGCATAGTATTATTATGGAATAATAATAATGAGTATTATAGATTAATATTATACAAATATACGGTCTTTCGATGTATTATGTTGTATTGGTTTCAGTATCGCGACGTTTCGTATGTGACAATTGCACGCTTCCAACAATATTCCTGGAAAATTAAATTTCGAAAGAATGCCTTGCAATTCGTCGCCTCCAACCTTATCAAACTTTGTTGAGTTTTCATTTCTCGAAATATATCCGCATGCCTCTACCCTTACCGCCAACAAAGACGTTGTCTTCGAAGTCATGACGAGCTCAAGTTCTTTGATAAGGACATCGAATGCCTTCCAACGTTGCGTGAGCCTCGTGCTGCGGAGGACAAAATGCATATTGTTCAGCAGGACTCGCAGGATCCTTTCCGCCTGACCCTTGGCTTTCGGATGCTCCGCGAACACCTGGGTGAAACGCATGCAGTTTGACAAAAGCGTGGAGAAGCCGTCGCACGGCATCTCTTCTGGGTACTCGATCGTGATGCGTATCGCCTCCATGGTGATGCGCGTGACGTTGTCGTAAGCATCGAATTCATCGAGCCATCCGAAGAAGAACCAGTACTTGGTCGTGATATCCAAGCAGTTCGTCCTGAACTCCGCGTCGGTGGCGTGCAGTAGCATGTGCCGGATGAAATCTTGCTTCTTCAGCTGTATGTTGCCCAAGAAGTGCCAGATGTCGCTGTGCTCGCGGCGGGCCAGTTTGTACTTCGCGCGCACCGAGTGGCAGCGTCGCGCGTAATCGTCGACGATGGTGAGAACGTTCCTCTGCATCATGTACAGGAGAGGTCGGAAAGCGGCCTTGTCGAGCGGCTCGATGTGTGGCAACAGGGTGTTCAACACCAGCCGCTTCTGCTCGACAGTCATGAGGTGCTGCTTCCCCACGCATTTCCTCAGCACGCGCAGCAGCTGCGACACCAGCTCGTTCACCTTCTCACGCTTCTTCGTCGGCTCGCACTTGCGCCAGTTACTGATCTTACGCGTCACTACCAGGCACAACTCCATCACGCCGGCCTTTAAGCTGTAAGTATCGATGATCTTGCAAGTAATCGTGAGGATGCACATAACGTTGCAGTCGTACGGCATCTCCATCAGGTAACGGATGCACACGTTGATCAGGATGTCCTCCGGCGAGGTGACAGAGACCTTCAACATCGTAACGATCAGGCTCACGTACTTCCTCGGCTCCCAAGGATGTGCGTCCATGCACATCTGATACAGTATCTCCGTCAATAATGTCGTATCGTTCGGCATCTTTATGCACAGGAAGGGCCGCAATATCAAAAGTTGCTTCGGCGTGCACATGTAACTGTTGCTGACGTCGACGGCCGTGTGGATCAGAGCCGTCAACACATGTTTGGGACTATGCAGCATGTGTATCAACAGGCTCTTAAGGAAGACTAAGTTGTCCCACGTCGACTGTTGCATCAGCCGGTAGAAGCCGTGCAGATCGTACAGATCGTACAGATTCATCAGGAAATGGTCATGGTAATGGTGCAGTATGTACAACAGCGTGATGTCGTAGAGGTCCCTCACGCTGCGCTTCAGTATTATCTCCATAACCATGCGCTGGAGATACACTTTCTGCTGATGAGTGTAACGATTCACCGAAAACGTGTGCTTCAAATAGCGAAATAACACCAGGAAATCCTCGGTCAGCAGCAGCGATTGCCACGCATTGACGAACTCCAACGTCGACTCGTCCCATTCTTGGTAACGCTGCAGAAGCTCCTTCAGATTTGTCAGCTGGCCCGACTGCACCCCGTTGTAGATCTCCTCCAGCGTCAGCTGCGGCTGCTTATGCGATCCTATTAGCTGATCCAGACACGTCCGTAGCTCTTGGTCCTCCTGCAGCTTCGCGTCCGTCTGTACGACTTTCCCGAAGTAAACGCACTCGGTGATAATTGCGCGCTGCAGGCTCAACAATGAATTCTCACGGTCGTCCGTCTCAGCCCAGGCGAGGTACATGTGGCAATTCACCTCTTTCAAGTGATTTATCAACAGCGTTATCAGAGACTGGTCCATCTCGTTGATACAGGACTGCAGCTGCTTGGCTGGTAGTTTCAGGTACATTTCATTGCCGAATGTGAGCGCGTAGAATTTCTCACAACCGTCCAGCACGCCGCCGTTTATCCTCTCTGTTGCGCACAGCTTGTTCATGCGAACGATGTTCTTCAGAATGATCCCTTGATGCTCGTACCTGCCGACGAATGGGAATGCGAATTAGCACAGAATCTTTGAACAACCGAGCAGCTCCAGTAGTTCTGAGAATGCCAAATCGAATGCATAAAATCTCAGATTGTCCAGGAGGGATCGAGCAACGTGAGACAACATAACGTCCAGTAATGTACACTGAGTTTCGATAGAGTCTTGGTAAAGAGTTGGTCCTTAAATCTACTTTCTTAGAAATCTTTTCCAACTTTAACAACATTCATCGAAGCACAATTTACAAATCTGTAAAATTAGAAACAATTTGACTCTACCGAAGCTGAGATAATTGAAGTCAAAATTAGCATTATTTATATATGTTGCAAATATAAAAACAACTTCCGATATCATGTTTTTAATGCTGACAATGAAACCTCTTGCGGTTTTAATGAAAAGACAATGCGAACGATTGAGAAGACTGGTGAGTATTGATGGGGCAGATAATGTTAAGGCTTTATGGAACCTCAGTGTTCCGCTAAGGAAATAGACGAGAGCCGTTTACCTCAACTGTTCGGACAGGTCGGGCAAACGTGTCACTCTCGGATTGGACAGCTGGTCTAACAACTCTTGGAAATTCGCCTGCAACTGGTTCATGTATTCTTCGCACGGCTCTACCTGCGTGCCAGTGACGGCTAGTTTGTAGATGAATTTGTACATGTAATTAACAAGCTGTGTCACGAGATTCACGGCTCGCTCGAATCCAAGCTGCGCCAAACATGGTATAATCGCGGAGAGGATCTCGATGGACAGCTCCAGCGGCACGTAAAGCACGAATCTCGGCAGCAGCTCCTCGCAGTGTAGGCCCCAGACTATCTGAATGAACAGATACGGCGACATGATCGGCCACAAGCCCACTTGATGACCGTGTAACGTATCTTCCGCCAGACGATATTGTGAGGAGAAATTGGTGTTCAACAGCATCACCTGGATACTCTGGAAAGCAGTGGGATATCGTTATCACTATATTCCATATTGTTCCCTTCCGTTCTCGCTGCTGCCTGACGGACCTACCCCGTAAGTGGCCTCCGACACCTACGGGGTGAACATGTGAGCCATATCTCGCGAAGGGACTCTGCACCATAGCGGTCGCAGATCGTCGACTTATGCATTTTTAGTCCCCTCGTTCAGTTTCTGACGATTAAACTGTCAATGAAACTAACAACACATGGTTTAATCCACCAGAGTTGCAAAATAACGCGTCACTTGTAAAACCATCACCGTTGCATGTTACTTTTTCTCTTCGCCGCTTTTTTTAAATTAATTTATTTAATATAATTTAAACAGAATTAATTCTGTAGAAATCGTTTCATATTTATTTAATATTTTCTTAATTTCATTTGTCATTTTTCATGTCATTTAATTTATACTTTATATTTTTGTGTTAATTATTATGTTATTGTTACTGCCAGTAACAATAATGGTAATAATAAAGAAAATAATCATTATTTACTGTTACTTTGTAGTAGTATGTAAGAGACATCTACATAGGATCGGTAGTAGTAAATCAAAAACAAAGAAAACTTCGAAACCTGGTGAAGAAGGAAACAATGGAAATCATGTAATGATTTGTTACTTTTTGAATAACAGTGATGAGTTATTTTTTAAAACAAGCGGGAGTAACGCGAGTTACTTTTCAAGAGTAACTTCCCAAACCCTGTAAAATCAGCACGCTGAAGAAAAGACAAAAAAACTTACTGTAATAACTGGTACATCAGTCTTCGGGTCGACATGTATCTTGAACTTTCCCTGCTCGTGCACTGGCAGTATGTTGCATGTGTTGTATATCTCGAGAATGCCATGTACGATTTGATCGATGCTGTTGGAGGTCTCTGTAGTTGCTCGTGACTGGAAAATCTTCAATGGCCCACATAGCTGATCGTTCATCATGAGCAACTTCTGCATGTCCGAAATCAGTCCTGGCAATGAGCTGAAGCGTTGCTGCATTTCAACCATTTTGCTTGGACGAGCCGCACTGGCAGGCTTTGGCTCGACACAGCTGAAGGAATAAATTGGACTGTCAGTTGCTGATTAAAACATGATTAACAACACACATACATACATTCTCAATAATACATCTGTTCTCTTCAGCTGAATTAATAGAAAGCTACCAGAAAACTACGAGAAAAATATATTTTTTGCCCTTCAATGCTAGCTTTTATATTATCACAAAGGTGAAAGGTATTAGCCAGTTCAACTGAAATGAGGTCAGAGATCTGACAATTAATAACGACAAGTTAATGCACTGATGGACTAGAAAGAACTTATCCACGATACGTCTCTGTACTTATGAATCCGAGGGAACTTCTCTTTTTCTCTCTTCGCCACGTTCTATTCCAAATACGTGCAAAGTAAATTTAAAGTTTGTCTGTCTACGACTACAAAGCAAAAAAAAAACATGTTGATAAACACACCGTTTTCCGTTATCGTCGAGCATTATCGCCGAGGAGTCTGCCGCCAGGCCGGTTATTGGAGATTACGTCAGATCTCGCGCGCCACGCGCAGTTCCGCAGAGGTTAGTCAGGGAGTCGAGCTGATCGCACGAGTTCGTTTCGGACGTCTCGTGTCTCGTTCGAGAATCATGATGCGAGCCTGGTACATGGACGACAGCGATGCCGATCAACGGTCGGAGCATCACCGGAAGCCCGCGGAGTTCGTGCCGCTGGACGAGCTCTTCGCAAAGACAGGCGTGGAGTATTTTAGGGTTAGACGGTCTCCCCGAAGGAAAGTTCGCCGATTCGTCGGCGAATTTTTCGTAATCGCGCCAATATTTCATGTGGCTCCCTCGATCATGGTGTCATTTTCCGGGTTTGGAAAGCCGACTTCCCCTTGACACTCGTGACTCATGACTGACTGACTCTTGATTGACCTTGAGTGCCCGATCGCAAGTCGCAATCCCGCTCCTTCCTTCCGTCCTTCCTTCCTTCCTGCATTTCTAGTGGCAGGCAGCCTGTCGGCTTTGTATCGCCCCAACACCACTGGCAAAGCTCGTTCAATGGCGAAGTGTTTTTCGCACGCGAGGTTTGTTCTTTTCAGATGAACCTTTCACACCGATGCATGTGCGCTCGGCTCGATAAAACGCAAGTTTTGTAACTGTCGTGAAAACAATGGTGATTGGATGAAATTAAAGATAATAATTGAAAAAAAATATAAAGTATAGTAATATTGCTAATAATGATGAGTGAAATAAAGTATAATAAAAAAATACTACTAATAAATAAAATATAATAATGAGATATAAATATAATTTTCATCGAAGCTCTTCAGCTTGTTCAATTTGATCTATTTTTTGCGATTACGTAAAGTTATCCTCTATTCTGTTAATTTGATCTAATCACAAATAATATTTTATTAGGTGAGCAAAATTTTTTAAACTTCAGATTTCATACAACCGAAACAACAATTTAAATTTTATCTTCCCACCCTTTTGCGGTTTCAAAGCGTTGACATTTGATCTTCTAAAATGCCTTGGCGTTTGATGCACATAACTTCAAAAATCAATAATGTTCACGATGGCAATAACAAAAGAACATATTCGATTTTCCATCCATTTCGCGTTTCGTCTGAAGAAAAATGCTGCTGAAGCCACTGAAATTATTTGTGCTGCATATGGAGAGTATGCTGTAAGTCATGCAACGTGTAAAAGATGGTATTAAAAATTTCGCCAAGGAGATTTCATTCTTGAAGATGAACCGCGTGCTGGACGCCTTCAAAAGTTTTAAACAGACGAATTGCAAGCATCGCTAGATATGAACTCTGCGCAAACTGAAAAGGAACCTGTAGAACAGCTTGGGGTTACGCGGCAAGCCATTTTCGTACGTTTACATATAATGGGAAAGGTTCAGAAGGAAGGCAGATAGGTTCCGCATAAACTGTCTGAAGACAACAAAAATCGACGGCGTGACACTGCACTCATTTTGCTTTCCGGAAAAAAGATTTTCTGCACAAAATCATGGCGATGAAAAGTGGATTTTTTATAACCCTAAGCGTAGAAAATCATGGATTAACCCTTCGACGTAGACACCAAAGCCCAATATTCACGCCAAGAAGGTTTTTTGCTCTGCATCTAGTGGGATTGGAAAGGTGTGTTGTATTACGACTTGTTACAACCGGATAAAACAATTACGGCAGACCACTACCAACAACAATTGACCAATTTGAGCGATGCGTTGGAAGAAAAGAGGCAATTTACCGGCCAAGGAAGTTGTAAAGTGATCCTGCTTCATGACAATGCCCGACCACATGTTGCGAAAGCCACTCAGGACCATATCTTAAGCTGGGAACTCCTCCCGCACGCGGTGTATAGCCCAGACATGGCGCCTTCCGATTATTACCCATTCCGGTCGCTGCAGCATCACTTGGCTGATACACATTTCGTGAGATTTTAAGAGATACGAAAATGCGTTGATGACTTTATCGCTTCGAAGCCGGTGAGCTTCCATCGTCAAAGAGTTCGCAAGCTACCAGAAAGATGGCAAAAGGTCATTGATGCAAACGAAGAATATTTCGCTGATTAATATTTTTTTGTTTGTTTTTGAATAAAGATTGAATTCTACAAAAAACAGCTTAGAACTTTTTTGCTCACCTAATAATATATCTAGTATAAAAGAAATGCATCTAATCTGCCGTCAGATCGTTCTGTTTAAGAATAAAAACATGTCATTGAATAGAGACTTGAAAATAAGATCTGATCCGTTATTGATTTGTATTATTTAAAAATTAAAAGGTCTAATTTGAGCCAAAATTCAACAAAGTATGCATCTCAAAAATAATCACAAAACCACACTTTTTCTCGAATTTCAAAGTGTTGTTCCTCTTAAAACAATTACATTCAAATATTCGACTCATTTTTGTTAAAATAAGGAACAATCTTATACAGACATAACTTTGAAAGTTTTTAAACTTTTTTATAATGTTAAAATAATTGTCTTTCAGGTAGATCATCTGAATTACGAAAAGGATGATATTTTAATAAAATTACGACAGGATCGCTCTTATACATACGAAGATGAGATAACGTGCTCCAAAGAGTGCTTACAAAATTACGAGAAGGTACGAAAGATAAAATTAATGTCCAGTTAAACTCAATGATTATAGTTAGTGTGCGATTCTCATCTCTCATGACATATAAAATAATTATTTTTTTATATCAAATGAAATAATCACATGTTTTAGATGGCTTTACAAATCTCTGATATCTCCAATCATTAGTTTTCTTCAAAATTCAACTTATTCGTTTCAGGTAAAGAATTTCTATATCGAATACCTTCACACCGACGAAGAGATCCGTCTGGTTTTGGACGGATCAGGTTACTTCGACGTACGGGATAAGGACGATCAATGGATTCGAATTGAAGTGAAAGCCGGCGATCTGATAATTATACCGAGTGGAATCTACCACCGTTTTACTCTGGACTCTGATGTAAGATTTCAATGCTCACAAATACATTCCTTTCTCTTAGCCTCCACCTACAATAGGTGCTTTAAACCCTAAACTTTAAAAAATTTATCGATCACAGATTGATTATTCTCCTTACATTCGACTGTGATTGGTTAACTTCTTAAGGCTTAAAACATTTACTATAGACCGGGACTTACGATCTTTAAAGTAAAAAAGATCAAGTAGATTCTCTAAAGTTTTTTTCGTTTTTTAAATTATAAATTATTCATATCACTTTTCTATAAATTACTTATGACGTTTTTAAAAATGTGATATTTTCATTCTTAAAGAATCAAAAGATTGTAAAACGAATAATTTATAAATATTACAAATAATTTCTTAAAATATAGGGGACACACGTGGAACATAATTTGTTTGTCATTCATTTTAGAATTACGTAAAAGCAAAGAGATATTTTGTGGGGGAGCCGGTTTGGCTGCCGCACAACAGACCGGCCGATAACATGGAATGCCGGAAGATGTACCTCACACGGATGGAGAAGGGCTTCGAAGTGCCTCCAGTTTAATAAACTACGTGCCGATACAATGGGCTTCCGTGAAAACATGTTGGAGAGAATCGGAGAAACAAGTTCCGTCTTATCTATCTATCTATCTTCTTCACAAAGATTATTTTTATCTTTCTTTTGTTGCAGTCGTTTTCCTGATAAATACAGATTAACAAGTCCATATCTCACCCAAATCATTTCAGTAACAGAACAAATGCTTTTAAAATAGTCATATTGGAGATACTTATCTTTCGTGGATATTTCTGCGTTATCCTTCATACATACTTCATCGTTAAATCTTATCATAACAGACGCAGCGTAAAGATGATTTTTAAATTTATTAAAGTGATCGCAAGACATAAAGTATTCGGCTAAATGCATTACTTCGTAGGTCCATGTAACGTGGTCTATATATAACGGTACCGTTTTCATTAGCTTCTTCAATAACTTATGCTTATATATTGCTATTTTTTCGAAATCTATCTGTCTATATTTGAAATTGTCCCTCAAGTTGATTAACTGACGTAAATTAATCAAATACAATACGTGCAATTCCATTATCGTATGTGATTCATCTGCAATACCCAGAAAAACTAAAATATCGATGGGAGCAGGAAACTCATCTTCGCCTTTGTATATACGAAATATATATCAAAAATTTTATGTGCATTTTGTAAATATATCTTAAGGTTTTTAAGCTTAAATAAATGTAACTAGATTCTAGAAAATTAGCCATGGCTACAAGAATAATTTTACAATTCAGTTCTTTGTCTTTTATCAATATCATACTTTGTGTGATATACGATTCGTTTACAAAAGCATATTCTATCGACCTCTTCCATGGTCTGTTTATATAAATCATATAGGTAAAAAACATTGCAAGAATTATAATATCGTCGAACTTAGGATCTTTCAAATTAGTTATTTCATAAAAATGTTAGTATAAATCTTCTTTTAACTGTTTGAGCATCTCAATTTGACGTGATGCATATTCGCTTTCGTTGTAGTTAATATAAATATCGTATATTGCTTTCAAATCTCATCCTTATAAAACTAATCGAAAGATAAATCCATTAATTCACCAATTTTAATAGATAAATCCTAGATAAGTGGATATTAAATAATAAGTAATTTTATTTTCTATTGTATAGTTCTATTTTTGTCGTCACAAAATGACATCTAATGGATATGATTTCACAGCCAGAAATGAAAAGTCGAATCAAAGTCGAATCGATGTCGAATCAATATCGATTGTAGCAGTCTATTAAAGGTCGAAATTTATAGTCGATTCGACCTAATATATAATAAATATGAGGTTAAATTTCGATTAGTCACTGATACTAGTTATATATAATTACAAAATAATGTTTGCAACCAAATTTCGTTGATACAAACGAGATAAAATAAACTAATGTTAGATCATTTTATTTAAAAATGAGAAAAGACTGCCACCTTATCTTTGGCATCTTCTTATCTCATGATGAATTCCTCCTCTAATAAGAAGACATAATAAGAAGACATAAAAATAAGGCGACTTTTTCAGTCAGTAAATGTCATTAGTAACTTGTCAATCGACGTCAATTCGATATATATATATATATATATATCATCAATGGACTTAGATATAATCACGTTATTTATATAT
>NW_014554663.1:428-4224 GCF_001313825.1 Dinoponera quadriceps | reverse complement strand
CAATATCCGCATTATTCAACGGTATTGAAACTCAGTGACATCGAGTTTCCGATGACCCTGAAACAAATCGCGCTATTCGAACGTCTTAATGAACTGTCCGTTAATGTGTTCACTCCTCAAAAAGGAGAAGGTGGACGAAAGAACACCACAGATATCGTTCCTCTGCGCCTCACCGACAACAAGAGAGACATTCGTGTGAATTTATTATACCTGACAACGTTATGACATTATAATGATGATGATAACAATACTCGCGTCACAGGTCATTTCGCGTGGATAAAAGATCTGTCTCAATTACTATCATCACAAATAAATCGAAATACGCGAAGTAAACACATCTGCGAAAGATACGGTAATATCTCCTTCTCCTTCTCCTTCNTCACCCGAGGAAACAAAAAATAAATTTTTTGAAATACACAAAATATATCCTTCTTCTTCTTCTTTTATCATTTTTCTTTTACAGATGTCTTAATTACTTCAACACGCGTGACAAACTGATCGCTCGCAGCGTCGACTGCGGCATCATGAACGATTGCGCCATCATATTGCCAGACAACGAGAACAAATGCCTCTCTCATCGCAATTACGGTAGAAAGGAACGCCTGCCATTGGTTATCTATAATGATATGGAATACATATTGGAAAAAAAAAGAAAACAACGAAGAGGTTCTCGTTGTTAATAGCGGCTCTTACGCGTATCAACATCACAAAGTGTTCAGCGTGGGCTATTATTTGTGCTACGCGCTCGACGACGACGACGAACTCGCTTCCGGTTATCACTTTCGTCGCGGAGACGACTGCGTCTCTTGGTTCGTCAACGAAATCGGCGCCAATGCGGAACGCGCGTTCGCGTTACTGTCCGAAAACATAAAACCTATGAAGAAACTAACCCCGACAGAGGAAGGCGATTTCGCCAGCGTCGACGCGCGCTGCCACATATGCGGAGGACCATTCGAATCGGACGACGACGACACCCGAATGCNGCGGAGCGTGCGTACGCGTTACTGTCCGCAAACATAAAACCTATGAAGAAACTAACCCCGACGGAGGAACGCGATTTCGCCAGCGTCGACGCACGCTGCTACATATGCGGAGGACCATTCGAATCGGACGACGACATTCGAGTGCGCGATCATTGTCATCTAACGAATCGTTACCAAGGCCCCGCGCACTAACGCTGCAATCTCAATTATCGCAATTCGCATATCATCCCCGTGTTCTTTCATAATTTATCGGGTTACGACGCACACTTCATAATCGAGCGAATAGCCAACTCGTTCGAGGGCAGCGTCGATCTGCTGCCGATCAACAAGGAAAGGTATCTGTCCTTCACGAAAAACATCAAGCGCGCATACGTCAAGTGGAGACAGCGGGTGAAACTACGTTTAGTAGATTCGTTCCGATTTCTCAGCACGAGCCTCGATAAACTGGCCTCGTTTCTCGACGAGGATAAACTACGCGCGACGCAATCGACGTTCTCGCATCTGACCGCGAGTGATTTTGCGCTGCTTATGCGCAAGGGTGTGTTTCCGTATGAATACATCGACAGTGCCGCGCGATTAACGGGAACCGAATTACCATCACGCGATGCTTTCTACAGTTCGTTGAGCGACGAAATCGTCAGCGAGGCCGACTACAAACACGCCGAGACCGTGTGGAGACGATTCGACGTGCGCAATCTCGGCGAATACAGCGATCAATATTTGAAAACGGACGTGATGCTGCTGGCCGATATCTTCGAGAACTTTCGCGACGTATGCGCCGACAGTTACGGCTTAGACCCGGCGCATTATTATACCCTGCCGGGCTACACGTGAGACGCCATGCTGAAACACACAAATGTGCGACTCGAATTACTGACCGACATCGATATGGTGCTGTTCATAGAGCGCGGTATACGCGGCGGACTTAGTCAATGCTCGAACAGATACGCGCGCGCCAACAATCAATATATGTCGGATAGATCGAGCAGCAGCAGCAGCGAGGACGCGTCTTACGAATCGTATCTAATGTATTACGATGTGAACAATCTGTACAGCTGGGCAATGTCCGAACCCCTACCTTACGGTGACTTTCATTGGCTAGACGATACCGATATCGCGCGACTCGACGTAACGTCCGTTTCACCGAATTCGCCGATCGGTTATATCTTGGAGGTCGATATCGCGTATCCGCGCGAACTGCACAATGCGTATGCGGATCTGCCGTTTTGCCCAACGCGCGAATGCCCGCCCGGTAAGCGTAGCCGCGGCAGCAACAAAAAATTACTGGCCACACTGCGCGATAAATCGCGCTACGTCATTCACTATCGATGTCTGCAGCAATGTATGGCACACGGACTCTCCCTGACGCGAATTCACCGCGTCTTGCGATTCGCGCAATCACCGTGGCTCCGCGGCTACGTCGAACTCAACACGGGCTTTCGCATCGGCGCTTCCAAAATGCGCGTTCGAAAATAATCTCTACAAGCTCATGAACAACGCGGTGTTCGGCAAAACTATGGAAAACGTGCGCGTACACCTGGACGTGCGTCTCGTGACGCGCTGGGACGGACGTTACGGCGCGGAGGCGCTGATCGCAAAACCGAATTTCCACAGCCGGAACATCTTTTCCGAGGATCTAATGGCCGTGGAGTTGCGCCGACTGCGCGTACAATTTGCGAAACCGATATACGCGGGCATGTGCATACTCGAGATCTCGAAGACGCGAATGTACGAATTTCACTACGATTACATGCTGCCGCTGTATCGCCACATCGACAATAATAATACTAATAATAACGAGTACTGTCGTCTATTGTACACTGACACCGACAGTCTAATTTATCACATCGTCACAAACACGAAGACGGATCCGTATGAGTGTATGCGGCGCAATCTAGCGCGATTCGACACGAGCAACTATCCGTCGGTCAATGCGTACGATATGCCGCGCGCGAACAAGCGCGTGCCCGGTCTTATGAAGGACGAAAATTGCGGCGCGATCATGAGCGAATTCGTCGGATTGCNGCGAAACCGATATACGCGGGCATGTGCATACTCGAGATCTCGAAGACGCGAATGTACGAATTTCACTACGATTACATGCTGCCGCTGTATCGCCACATCGACAATAATAATACTAATAATAACGAGTACTGTCGTCTATTGTACACTGACACCGACAGTCTAATTTATCACATCGTCACAAACACGAAGACGGATCCGTATGAGTGTATGCGGCGCAATCTAGCGCGATTCGACACGAGCAACTATCCGTCGGTCAATGCGTACGATATGCCGCGCGCGAACAAGCGCGTGCCCGGTCTTATGAAGGACGAAAATTGCGGCGCGATCATGAGCGAATTCGTCGGATTGCGAGCGAAGATGTACGCCTATCGGGTGGACGGTCGCGAGGACAACAAGATAATAAAAGAGGTGCACAGACACATCGTCGCACGACAAATCACCTTCGACGATTACGCGCAATGTTTGCGCGACGCGACGGAATGCACGGTCAATCGTGCATAAGATCCAGATTGCACGAAGTGTACACCGTGTCGGAGAGAAAATTTGCTCTAAGTCCGCACGACGACAAGCGTTACGTAATACCCGATTCCGCGAGCGGCGCGACTCTCCCGTGGGGACATTACAAAGTACCACCCGATGTCGCGTTTCTGCACATACAATTAAAAAAAAAATTAAACATATATTCTTTTGTTTTTCTTCTTCTTCTCTCATTCTCTTTTCTTTTTGTTCCTTCGCAAGGAAAAGAGAGAGAGAGAAAGAGAGAGAGAGAGAGAGAGAGAGAGAGAGAG
>NW_014554663.1:0-277 GCF_001313825.1 Dinoponera quadriceps | reverse complement strand
AGAGAGAGAGAGAGAGAGAGAGAGAGAGAGAGAGAGAGAGAGAGAGCATCCACGCGCACGATCCAATGTCAACTGCAAAGATTTACGCGCGCGTGTGTCGCGGAGCGACATGGAAGACATCTCACGGAGCGAAACCGAAGCCGGCGCCGGGCGGGGTGCAGGGAGCGGGGAGGATACGTTTTTCTTCCCCGCTCCCCGCACCCCGCCCGGTGCCCCTTGGCTTAGAACATACTAGGTGTACCGGTATGAAGTGAGCGTTTTTTTGTAAAATCAAAAC
>NW_014554662.1:0-1974 GCF_001313825.1 Dinoponera quadriceps | reverse complement strand
GTGAAGGCGGATGAGATGACAGATACGTTGGGAAACCCACGGCGCGTCATACGGCGGGCCATCGTAATCTTATCCCTTTCACGATAACGCTTGTCCGACGTCCGTCTGCCTCCCAATTATATATTCAAAAAAAGGAATCCGTACTTCCCGAGGTACCCAAGACGTAACATGGAGTCGGAATGATGAAATTCATCCTTACGACATCCCTACTCCAATGGGTCACTTACGCTCATGGAATTATCGGATATGATTGCGGGTCCCCTCCCGTAAACATTACTACAGTTTCATTATTAACTATCGAAAAATGCGACATTCCAGTGCAAAAGATCAACTCTACCAGAGTGTACTTGCAATTGCTACAAGCTAACGATTTTCGCACATTCCGCGTAATACAATTTAAGATAGAAATATATCGCATTGTTAAAAGATGCGGCATGTTCTCTCATACGATGGATGTCCATAATGGAAAATATTAACGCATATATACAAGAAGTCACCCACGATGCATGTGTTCGCATGCACATGTATGGAACATTTTCAATTAGAAATACATTCATAGCTGGATTGAAATCTAATAGCACTGAAAACAAACCAATTACCTTGCCAGGGAAAATCGGAAATGATGGAACTTTTTCATAAGGAGTCTATAACGATGTCTACGGAAGCTGGTCCGATGTAGTAGTGCTTGCAAATGTAAAAATCACCTTGCAGGACTACACAGCAAATGCACGGCTCGACGCGAGTCGAGTGATACTCAGATCAGGAATACACTGCGAATGAAAACCAGGTCAGTGTACAGGCACCGAAGGAGGAAATACCTTTTGGCACAGTATACCTGACGACTCTTGCAAAGCTTTTTTATACGGTGTGTTGTATGAGGGATATGCAACAAAATTAGTAGACTATTTTAACTCAGAATCTCCAACGGTAGCAAAAGGAATAATGGGTCAGCCAGCAACCATCCAAGTGGGATCCATCATAAATCTTTTGAACGAAGCTTCACTACAAAAACTTGCCTCTTCTACCTGGGAAAGGATTTGGGGACGATTTGTGACCTTCGGCAATATTAGTGCCGGTGTATCGGACATATTGCTTATCATACGCCTAATTAAATTAATACTAGACACTATCATACGTTACGTCCTGGAAGAGAACGCAACGACTGTACTCGTGGGCGCGAGTCCCAAACGTACCTGCATGCGATGTACGCGATGGTATTAAACAAAATGGGAATTTTAGAATAATAATTTCGATATTTGTTCTATGTTTACGTGTAACATTACAATATTGCGAGAATGGTAAGATTACAAAATAGAACGGTGTACGGAGCGATTACAACAATACGGTGTGTGAGTGTGTATACGCGTGTGTGTGGTAGCTGGTTTACAGGGAGTGTTTTAAGAGGAGGGCAATGAATTGGGAGCGGGGGGTTCCGAAGAGGAAGTAGGGAAATCGTACGGGGATGGAGATGGGTCTGGAGTCCGTGGGTCTGGGGTAGGGGATCGCGAAGGTGGATTAAAATAATATGGGGGAGACGGGGGAGTAAAATCCAGGGGTAAGGTGAAGGAGTATTACGATGCGGTGGTGTTGGAGGGGTTGGGGGTTGATAGTGGGGGTCAGGTGAGTAGGAAGGAGCGAGAGGAGAACCTGGAAGTATTAGGGTATTCTCGTNCTCGGTATGAGGAGGTGGTGACTGTAACCTCTTGTCAAGGGTTAGAAGCTCGGAAAGAGCTGTTAGCTGAGCGAACAAAGTAGCGTCGTCATCCTCGTTTAACTCCCTGACTGCGAGGCAGAAGGCCTCGAGCCTTTCCTCACCAGATAGGGTATTCACTGCAACACGGGGGTGTTAATATACTAAGGAACGGGGCAAAGTAGGGTGATTAAAAACGGAGGTGGGTACTTACTCGTACGTGTACTAGGTTTAGGGATGCGGAACCTTTTCGGTCGGCTGGTCCCTCGGATGCGGAATCTTTT
>NW_014554661.1:0-2276 GCF_001313825.1 Dinoponera quadriceps | reverse complement strand
CTCGACGATTTCCATTATTTTATCAATATTTTCGACAATTGGCCTCCCGAATCGTGGTACATCTTTGACATCAAAATTACCGGAACTGAGTCGACGAAACCAAAATTGTGCGTGATTGGCTTTTACAGTATCAGGACCATAAACACTATTGACATTTTTAGCCGCCTGGCTTGCGTTTCACCTTTATCAAAGAAAAACTGTAAAATATGGCGTATTTTCTCTTTGCTGGTATCCATCTTTGACGCGCGCTCAAACAATTCTGAGTCAAGCAATCACAAAACTGTCTAAGAGGTTTATTTAGTACGAAATCTTATCTTTTTAACGCCATCTGGCGTAATCCGATCGGACTTATACAACGCGAGATACAGATTAGTAAAGTCCTATATTGGAAAAATAATGGATTACTTTTTACTAGACCTAATATTTATTGTACCTCATAATATATACCTATCCGGGATTACTCGTCAGCTACTACGCTGCTTAATATTATAAAGGAATTAGTTAAACCCGGCTCAACAATAATGTTGAACTGTCGGAAAATATACAATTGTCTGGAAAATGAGAGTTATCAAAATCTCACCGTAAACCATAAGCTAAATTTTATTGATACCGATATAAACGCGCATAGTCAATATATTGAACGTATATAGGTACATATACATATATGAAAAGATAATATTTTATGATGTAGTCAAAGGAATTACCATTAACCCTTTGCGGACGAGAAGCGATTCTCGGTCGCCACGGCGTTTCGCGCGGCAGGACGAGTGGCGAGTGAGAGGCGACAGTTGGTATTTATGTTAGATTTCGTTACCTCCAAACGGTAGGAATGCATTATTGGTTCTTGAAAAGGTTCCTTAGCTGTTGATGTTTTTTCTACAAAGTATGAAATGACACATCAAGATCGACCTCCAATTCTGACGAAATTCGGCTAAACCGAAAGCTCCAAGTAAAAACACTCGATACATCTGCGAAAATCGCCTCTTGCTACCTCACCCGGCCAAAAAGTCGTCGTCCGCAAAGAGTTAAATCAGTTATTTCTCAGAATTTCTATTTCAACGAAAATATTCATTTTTGGGGGCGTGTTAATGTTTTCTTTTCAATTATTATGTGGTAAACTTAATTCCTGCCGTTTTTCCTCTTCAAAATGGATTTGTTTCTTAGGAAAAGTGAATGAATACCTTAATCAAAGTAATTTCCTTCATTTTCTACTACTTTTTCGCATTCATCCGGCAACATGGTAATCCTACGATGGTAGAACACGATGTCTTTCGAGGCGATCCATTTATCGAACCATTTTTGGACTTCGTAACTGGAGAAGTGTATATCTGTAAATGCATCGATCGGAAAAGATGCTAATACGACGGTGCTATGTCTGGAGAGTACGCTTGTTGCGGGAGGATTTCGCATTTAAGCTACAGAAGTGTTTGCTTCATGCTTTTCGCAACATGCAGTCGAGCGTTATCATGCAATAGAATAACTTTACCTCGACTGTTAGCTATGGATGGTCTTTCTTGCATCAAGTCGTCACTCAATCGGTATAATTGCTGTTAGTAGTGATCAGCTGTAACGATTTCATTTGGACGCAAGAGCTCGTCATACAGCACACCGTCCTGATCCCACAAAATGCAAAGCAAGGTCTTATATTTATAAATATTCTTCTTTGCCATTGAATTGGATGGCTGGCCAAAGTCCACTCATTATTTCCTCCGCTTGGGATTATCAAAATAAATCCAATTTTCATCACTAGTCATGATACGCCACAAAAACATTCTTTTTTTTTGTCTGGCAAGTAAAGAAGTCGCAATAGACAAACGATTCAAAATGGCATTATCTGACAACTCATGCGATAGCCATATCCTTTCCTTATAAATTTTTCCTATGACATGCAAACGTTTTGAGACGACCATTGGAATAACATAAACGCTTAAGAACTTACTTTGATTAAGGTATTTATTCACTTTCCCTTAAAAACAAATCAATTTTGAAGAGGAAAAAACGGCAGGAATTAAGTGTATCACGTAATAATTGAAAAGAAAGCATTAATATGTCCCAAACGTTTTAACGCTTTCCACAATTTTAAAGGCGTTGAGCTGGATCCTCATCGAGCAATTCTTGCAGCTCGATATCTTCGAATTTTTTCTGCTGCCCGGGATGTTCTTTCTGGATGTTCACGTCAAAAACACCTTTTAAAAAGCGCTCAAACCAAATTCTACACGTTCCTCCAATAGAGTTTCATCACCATACACTTCGGATAATAAACAATGCGTTTCAGT
>NW_014554660.1:0-533 GCF_001313825.1 Dinoponera quadriceps | reverse complement strand
GCAGATAATTTTTTATTTGGTTATAACGATGGTCTAAGGATTCGATGTCTAGTTTGATCACCATCTTCCAGGTTGTGGCTACCTGATGAAGTTGTCCCAGTTTATCAAAGTATAGCCCTGATGTGTCTCGAAATTCCTGTAGTATGTAGGGCTTATCTTGAAGCTCGCTTGTTGTGTACATAATGTTACTGGCCATGGCCATCCTGCAATTCAAATAGCGAAGGGNCTTTCTTTTTATCTTTACTCGTCTTCGTAGTCGTATTTCGCTTGTATGCGATACCCGGCCAAAGTTATGGTTTCATAATTTCTTTTAGCGTCAGCATTTTTCAATCGTATGTCACGGTGTTTCCGAGTGATTTTTAAAGAGGCTCTTCAGTAGTTCGCTGTCATCAGAAAGAAAGAACTGGTAGTATATAATTTTGTTGCCCCCCCCCTTTTTTTGTGTGTGTATGTTATAATTTTTATTTTGATTTTCCCTTATTTGTGTGTTATGTGTTCGGTGGTTGATTTTTGGCACATTTTAGATTAGCTAT
>NW_014554659.1:0-633 GCF_001313825.1 Dinoponera quadriceps | reverse complement strand
TTCCGTTTGGCCAAGGCTTCGCAGATGGAAATTCAATCCATCATTTCTTTGCGTTAATTGGTGTGGCATCCAAACATCGAGCTTATTTTTGAATCCAGCTTTGTGCAAATGGTTTAAAACTCTTTTTTGGTCGATCTTTAGCTCCTGGGCGATGCTACGACTGCTAACATGCCGGTCAACTTCGATTATTTCTGTGATTTTATCGACATTTTCGACGACGGGCCTACCTGTGCGAGGTGCATCTTTAACATCAAAAATACCTGAACGGAATCTACGAAACCAAAATTGCACGTAATTGGCTGTTACAGTATCGGCACCATAAACACAATTCACAATTACAGCCGCCAGGTTTGCATTTTCGCCTTTATCGAAGAAAAACTGTAAAATGTACCGAATTTTCTCTATGTTGACTTCCATTTTTAACACCCTGTAACTCACAACCGAATGGACCAAAAAACAACAAAAGAAATTTTTTAGTGCGAAATGTCACCTTTCCAACGAGCATAAATCTGACATTGTTTGATCGATACTTTACGAAATATCGATTACTACAGCCATCTACCAAAAAAATAATTAATTTCTGATTCCTCAGCCTAATATATACAGGGTGGCCCATTTTAATATAACCACTCA
>NW_014554658.1:0-7466 GCF_001313825.1 Dinoponera quadriceps | reverse complement strand
AAGTTGTAATAAGCTACGAGCAAATCTCATGACTGCTGTCCTTTTCTTTTCTTGTCCGGTAGCATGAATTTGGATACTGATAGACTTTATTTTGCGCAACATCTTTCTCCCATAAAAAAGAACTTTATACCTTTTTCTGAATCTCGGTTTCCCAGTACCTACTCCAACAAACTCCTTCACCTTCGGCAAAAATTCTTTGTTCTTCCATTTTCATATAACAAAAATTAATACAACTAAGAGAATAAGCAGCAGAGAAGCAACAATTGTAACAAGGAGTGTGGTTGATGTCTGATAACACAGGCCAACAAAATTTGACGAAATTCCAGACCCAGAAACCAAACCTAATATATCCGAAGAATATTGATGCGCTGAATCCGAATCCAAGCTTAGAATTGCTCATATACGTCTGGTTTTTGAAATATCCTAACCTAAAAGTGCAAAAAACGCGTTTTTTTTGCTGTTTTTGAGGTTATATAACGGAACAAANAGTGTGATAATTGAAAGTACTACCCTTTCTCTTTCAAACCTATTTGGATTTTTTCAAATATCTATTTTTTTCACCAAAGTATCGCAATTTGAAATTTCACAATTTAGGGTATTGACCCATCCACAAAAAAAACATTGAAAAAATTCTAGCCGGGACCAGACCACGTTGATCTTATGTTTTTGAGGTCGCTGATTCCGAATCCGAGGTGCGTTTCACCCCATCAGGTCAGGGTTTTTCGTAAACTCAAAAAACAACCCCTAAAAACCACCCCTACCAAACCACAATTAGGCTAACCCACCTGACCCTGGGAGTTGCGAGCTTAGTCGATTATTTCTTTTGAAACAAGTCCTATTTTTCTTGAAATTGGATCCCACAATACAAGCGCGTTAACCCACCGACTTCTAACCCACGTAACCCCTATCTACCTACCCTTAACCCCTAGAAACCACCCCTCCCAAACCACAAATAGGCGAGCCCAACTGGCTTTGGAAACAGCAAGTTAAATCGCTTATTTTTTTTTAAATAAACAAAATCCAAACTAATAAGTTGCCACACCTACGTAAGCCAAGAAGCAGCCAGTTTGATAACTTATTAAGCTTTTTTATATAAGCAAATTTCAAACCAACAAACTCCCACAGNCCACGTAACCCCTATCTACCTACCTGTTAAATAAACAAATTCCAAACTAATAAGTTGCCACACCTACGTAAGCCAGGAAGCAGCCAGTTTGATGACTTATTTTTTTTATATAAGCAAATTCCAAACCAACAAACTCCCACAATTGCAATTTCTCTATTATATTTATCCGTGTTAGAGATCACGCTTGAGTGGTGGGCTAACGGTAGGATGTGTAGATGATATTATTTGTTTTATGGTATATATCTATCCGTGTTAGAGATCACGTTTGAATGGTGGGCTAACGGATACATTTCGTGTGGATCGTGGTTTTTCTACATAGTGAGTTTTGAATTTTTGTGTAACTGTAATTAAAAGCAGAAGAATGAGTTCAAGAAATCCTTGTGTTAATAAACTTAATACGTTTTGTTATGTTTATGGAAAATATNAAAAGTAGAAGAATGAGTTCAAGAAATCCTTGCGCTAATAAACTTAATACGTTTTGTTATGTTTGTGGAAAATATGAAACCGTACGTGACCGTCGATCAATTAATGACTCGATAAAATCCTTATACGTTAAATGTTATGGGACGTCGATGAAAAATTTGTATAAGCCATGGGTACCAACCTCAATTTGTAATACTTGTAGATTGCATTTGTTATATTGGGAAAATAAAAGTACCAAGGGTCAAGGTATTATTCAACCAACCATTTAGCATAAGCCCAAGGATCACGATACAGATTGTTACTTTTGTTTATGTCAAACAAAGGGCTTTTCTAAACAATATTTGAACAAAATCATTTACCCTAAGGTAAAGAGTGTAACACCAACTAAAATTGGTACTGTAAGTCATTCTGAAGACAGAGTTGTTCTATCAACTCACGAATCAATGGATACTGATGAGATCGATTCAACTGAAGATGTTTATTGTGAAGACAGTGATGGTCATGAAGGTCCCAAATTTTTTTAGCAAGTTGGATTAGACGATTTTATACGTGACCTTAATCTTCCAAAAGATAAAGCTGAGCTTTGTGCTTCAAAACTCAAAAAAAAGGAATCTATTATTAACTGGCACTAAAGTAACGGTCTACAGAAAAAGATGAGAGCAGCTTATTAAGTACTTTTCAATGGAAAATGGGCTTGTCTATTGTAACGATATAGAAGAACTAATAGATTTATATAAGCCGGAGGACTGGCGTCTTTTCATAGATTCATCCACAGTAAATCTAAAAGCAGTATTATTACATAACGGAAATAAGTACGCTGCAATTCCAGTAGGTCACTCAATTACACTGAAAGAATCTTATGACAGTTTCGAATTTCTGCTGGAAAAACTAAAATACAATACTCATAATTAACTTATTTGCGGAGACTTCAAAATGATAAATCTCGCAGTTGGTTTACAATCGGGAAACACTAAATACCCTTGTTTTCTTTGCCTTTGGGATAGTCGTGCCAGGAATGAACATTGGATAACGGAGAAATGGCCAGAAAGACTAGAGTGGAATGTTGGTTATTATAACATTGCTCATGAAAGTCTTATGGATAGAAACCGAGTATTATTGCCACCACTCCACATAAAACTAGGTTTAATGAAACAGTATGCGAAAGCGTTAAGTACCGAAGGTAAATGTTTCAATTATATCAGATCTACATTTCCGCATTTAAGTGATGCTAAAGTTAAGGAAGATGTTTTTGTAGAGCCCGACATAAGAAAGCTTATGAAACATGATGAGTTTATCAAGACCATGATATCTATTGAAAAGGATGCTTGGTTGAGTTTCAAAGATGTAGTAGAGAAATTTTTAGGGAATAACCGAGATCCACAGTTTAGAACTATTGTGTCTACAATGTTACAGAATTTTAAAGGATTAGGTTGTTTGATGAGTATGAAAATACATTTTCTTAAATGTCATTTGGACTATTTCCCGGATAATGTCGGAGCATTTAGTGAAGAATTGGGCGAACGTTTCCATTAAGACTTTCATCAAAAGGAGCAACATTATCAAGATCGATGGGATGAAAAAATGATGGCAGATTATTGCTGGTCATTAAAAAGAGAAGATAATGACCCTACTAGTCATAAACGAAAGTCTCTTCAACGATCCTTTGATATGAAGCGCAAAAGTTTTCATAAAAGAAAAAGCAATTAATCTTGCCTTGATTGGCTGGGCAATCCCAAATTTTGCCTTGATTCACTAGACAATGCCAAGTCTTGCCTTAACTGGCTGATTATCCGATTTATAAAAAAATAAGACTTGTTTCAAAAGAAATAATCGACTAAGCTCGCTACTCTTACGGTCAGGTGAGTTAGCCTGCTTGTGGTTTGGTAGGGGTTGTTTTTTGAGTGTACGAAAAACCCTGACCTAATGAGGTGAAACGGACCTCGGATTCGGAATCAGCGATCTCAAAAACATAAGATCAACGTAGTCTGGTCCCGGTCAGAATTTTTTCGACTTTTTTTGTAGATGGGTTAATACCTTAAATTGTGAAATTTCAAATTGCGATACTTTGGTGAAAAAAATAGATATTTGAAAAAATCCTAATAGGTTTGAAAGATAAAGGGTAGTACTTTCAGTTATTACACTACGTTTTTTGATTAGCATATTTCTTGTTCCGTTACATAACCTCAAAAACAGCAAAAAACGCGTTTTTTGCACTTTTAGGTTAGGATATCTAAAAAACCAGACGTATATAAGCAATTCTGAGCTTGGATTCGGATTCAGGGCATCAATATCCTTCGGGTATGTTAGGTCTGGTCTCTGGGTCAAAAATTTGTCGGCCTGTGTAATCTTCTATAAATCTATTAATCCATTTTGAGAATGTATATGATCCCAGACTTTCGTTCACCTCGTCAAACAATTCTATCACTTGTGTATACAATATATTTTATTATCAGCTTGTCTAAAAAAGATGCTCAATACTCATTCCTCTTATCTTATATGACTTATGTATATATAAGTTATCTATTTATTATATAATAAGGCAGAATGCATTTTTTATTTTAATTATACACAAAAAAAATTGCTTTAACTACTACTGATATAGTGAGAAGAGTATACAAAATTACTGATATACTTATTCATAGATCAATATCTTAATCTTCGAATTTTGGTTAGAGTTATTTATAATTTATTTATAATTTATAATTATTTATAATTTTATATATATATATACGAGGTCTGTTCAAAAAGTATCGCAAATTTTGTTTTTTCAAAAATTATTTATTTATTCATGAATATCTATTTTGTCTCCTTCAAAGTAATCCCCAACAAGTTTTATACAATTGTGCCAACGTTTTTTCCAACCTCGAAGCACTTCAAAAATCATTTTTTGTGATCTTGTTCAGCTCCTCCTTCGATGCCGTCTTTATTTCCTCAATCGTAGCGTAGCGTCGTCCTTTCATGTGCCTCTTCAGTTTCGGGAACAAGAAAAAGTCACGGGGGCTAGGTCTGGGGAATACGGTGGCTGCGGCATCATTAGTGTGTTGTTTTTGGCCAAAAATTCGCGCACAAGCAACGATGTGTGAGCAGGGGCGTTGGTACGAATTTCGCGGCGACCCGTCTCATGCCCAAATCATTAGTAAAAATCTAATGGCATGAGCCAATCGATATGTTTAGGTCCTCAGCAACTTCTCTAACAGTGATTCGACGATTGGCCAATACTATTTTCTTCACTTCATCAATGTTTTCGTCTGTTGTTGACGTGCTCGGGCGTCCGGCACGCTCTTTGTCGTTCACATCTTCTCGGCCCTCTGAGAACATATTGTACCACAGATAAACGTTGCTTCGGTCTAAGGTAGCTTCACCATATGCCACAGTCAACATTCGGAATGCGTCCGCGCACTTAATTTTGTTTTTTCACAAAATTTGATACAGATTCTTTGATCCATTTTTTGGAACAGGCAAAAATCGAAGACGAGCCAAAACACGTCCAAGCAAAACAGCTGTCAAAGATAAACTGAATATTCAAAATGGCCCAACTTGTCGGCATAAATGATGGATATGAGTACCAACATAACACCACAAAAAAATCGAAAATCGAATATACTTAACCCGCGGAAATTTAAAATTCGCGATACTTTTTGAACAGACCTTGTATATATATTTAGGGAAAGCCGCTATTAAGAAAAAGTTAGTGAGCGGAAGCAGTGCTGGTGTGTGCGCAAATAAATGCGGAATCTTTATAACTGTTCACACGAAACGCTGTATTTACAAGAAATTATAAAACTTACAACGCGTCACAAAAAAGGAACGGGATTCTATAAACTAAAAACGCAACTTTAAATAAAATTGGGAATGCTTAATACAGAAAGCGTTGCGCTAGGATATCTGCTCGCTAGGTCGCTGCGGCGGTTCACTCTCACTCGCGGGGAGAGGCACGGAAAGGAAATCGCGCACAAGGGGCGCGACGGCGTCGACCGCGAGGAAGGCCGTCGGAAAAGGCTCTTTTACGACGAAAGATATTTGCACTCCCGGGCGCGATGCACTAACGCGCGTTTGCGAGAGACGGGGCGCAGTCAAATAGAGTCTCTAGACCGGAGCGTCGAATACAAATTACGAAGAGAATCGGTGGCGAGGAACACTCGCGAGCGCGTCCGCGACGTTTGAGGTATCAAACAAGAGTGAACGCTCCGGGGTCCTCAGGGACGCCGAAGAACATATTAATCACGAAACAAAATACGAAAAAACAAATTACGCTTGCGAACAGCCGTTGTTTTTATTGCCGATTGTTTCAACCGCCACATATGCAGGGTGTCCCAGACCACCCGTCTCACCCGATTTTTTCGTAAACGCGACATTTTAAAGAAAAATGTTCCGAACAAAAGTTTTGTGATTTCGAGGGACACATAAGATGGTGTCATTGGTTTGACCTTGGATAGTCGTTTGGAGATCACGTAAAAGTCACCTTTAATTTCTTAAATGGAAACCTCCATTATTCAATGCAAATTCTTGTAGCTTACCTCGAGAGCTTTCCAAAACGCTATAATGAAATGTTTTTTTAATCAGTACTTTTCTAGTTACGAGGATTGAAATTTACGCCGGCATTAGCATTACCCAATCGTGATGTATGACATGTTTGATACTGTCACGTAAGGTGTAACAAAATTCTCATTTATTAGCCATGTGGTATTCAAACGAGGAAGCTTGTGATATGATGCTTATTTTAAGTGAATGTTATGGTCAATTTAGAGCAGCTGCAAGATTGTGGCGAAGACGATACCCAGATCGCGCTTCTCATTCGTATAAAGTTTTTTCTCGCTTAGCTAACCGAATTACCAATAAACGTATTCTTCAACCGGATCACAATAAAGGTAGACAAATTCGACGCCAAGTTAGAGATGAAAGGATGCCGGAGATTCTTGCATCTGCTCAATTGCATCCCTGCCATTCATTAAGACGTACAGAAACAGATTCTGGAATTAGTCGCAGCACGATCTGGCGAATTTTCCATGAAAACAAGCTGCATCCGTACAGAATGTCTCTTCAAGCATTGACGATTTACGATTTTAGATGCAGATTCGAATTTTGCAATTGGATTCGTCAACAATCGCGCAACTTTCATCAGAAAATTTTATTTTCTGATGAATGCACATTTTCAAGTGACGGCTTTATAAATACATGGAACTGTCGATATTGGGCACAAGAAAATCCTCATTGGTTCCGAGAAATTGACCATCAACACGTTTGGAAAGTCAATGTTTGGTGCGGAATTATTGGAAAACATATCGTTGGACCGCATATCTTTGAAGAGAACCTAAACGGTATTCGGTACGCCAATTTCATTGAAAATGATCTTCCGCCCTTGCTTGAAAATATTGCTCTACAATTGCGCCTAAACATGTTTTTCCAGCAAGATGGATGTCCAGCGCATACATCTAGAGTTGCCCGTGAACGGTCGAACGAAATATTTCCAGATAAATGGATAGGCAGATATGGCTAAATCGAAAAGTACTGATTAAAAACACGTTTCATTATAGCGTTTTGGAAAGCTCTCGAGGTAAGCTACAAAAATATGCATTGAAAAATGGGGGTTTCCATTTAAGAAATTAAAGGTGACCTTCACGTAATCTTCAAACNTTTGGAAAGCTCTCGAGGTAAGCTACAAGAATATGCATTGAAAAATGGGGGTTTCCATTTAAGAAATTAAAGGTGACCTTCACGTAATCTTCAAACGACTATCCAAGGTCAAACCAATGACACCATCTTATGTGCCCCTCGAAGTCACAAAACTTTTGTCTGAAACATTTTTCTATAAATTGTCGCGTTTACAAAAAAATCGGGTGAGACGGGTGGTCTCCCTGGGACACCCTGTATATATACCAGGTGTACCGGTATGAAGTGAGCGTTTTTTTGTGAAATC
>NW_014554657.1:0-561 GCF_001313825.1 Dinoponera quadriceps | reverse complement strand
TTGTTTAAATACATCTTATACTTGTAACATTATTATCATATAAAATGCTGCGTTTATGAAACATTAAACTGTCCGAAAAATCTCTCTGAAATATTTTAAATATAATTAAATATTTTACTTGAGGCCTGTAATAGATAATTATGTTTCCTGTCGCAGAGTAACATGATCCTCTGAAGACACCGGTTTTTGTTCCTCTTAATTCTTTAGGATTTACACCGGCATCAATAATCGCTTCGTAGGTNACATCCTGCACATAGGATCATTGGCGTGCGCTCCCGAAGATGTCATGTTGAAAAATTACGCACCCAATTTATGTTCATGGTTAATAAATTACGATCGAGTAGGCATAACGTAATGAACTGTTAAAATGCCGGACATTTACTTTATTATACTTAGTATATAATCGATTGAATTTCTTAAAAGGAACAGCAGAAGATTAATATTTTCCCTTTCGAATTTTTATGCGAATAGTGGTTTTATATTACCATTACTCCATCGTCGACTATCATCAAAACCTAGGTCCATTTTATTTAAAAGATTTTCTTGTAGTTGCTTCATATT
>NW_014554656.1:3392-14487 GCF_001313825.1 Dinoponera quadriceps | reverse complement strand
ATATATATATATATATATATATATATATCGTGGAATAGGTATTACGTTTTCACAATTCATTCGATCGAAAATATTAATATCATATTGGAGGGAATATGGGTCGTGTAATTTTTCTTTTGAATGTCACTTTTCCGCGTAAAACTGGTGGTAGTGGTATTGGTAGCAATCACGAGAGTAGTGCGAACGGGGTAGTCGAAGAAGTCGAAGAAATTGGTCAAGACATCAGGAACCACACGACCACCACCGCCAAGTGCAGTAAAGGTATAACCGGAAGGGAGACGCGGGTAAACCGAGCTACGGAATCCTGAGGACTCACGTTGACGATCCTCCGCCTCCTCCTGGGTTTTGGTCGCCAGCTGTTCTTTCAGTCTCGGGGAGAGAACAGCAAACCCCGTCATCGTCGCCCCGTCGTCCACGGGGTGCGTGATAATCTGAAATTGCAGTTCCCGGTGGCGGCCCTCCAGGTTGCGCAGGCTGAGTATTCGCGAGGTTAATAATTGAATTGAAACGTTTTGCGTACTGTTTTATATATTTTATTTATAAAATGAACAAGTGCTGAACACTGTGTTATTACAACGACGTTAACGCGCGCGGAGAAGTTCACATACGTGTCCAACCCGTGCGGCGGCCTTTTTTTGACTGACCTACGCTTGTTTGCGCGGAGCTTGCGAGCACGTCTTCAACGTTCGGCGGCTCAAGTAAGACTATCCCTTGTTGCGCCCCTCTCGGGCGGCTCAGGTCCATGTGCGGTGTCTACCAGCGGTGGGGCTCACGTCTCACCCGGTACTTTTCTCTTTGGCTCGGATCTAAGGGGGGTAGGACTCTCTCCCACCCGGTGCTCTTTTCTGTGGCACGAAGTGTTCGCACGCTCGATAATGAAATTATAATGTTAAACATAAACATTTAAACGATCACGCGTATAAATAAAGGTAAGTATTGAATATTGTATTCTAATCTATGTTTTCTGCTTTTTCAGGTGATTGCGGAGCTCGATAACTATTGTCGGTACGTATAACTCTTTACGTAAGTAATAATGGTAAGTATAAATTTTCTAGGTAAATAATAATGGTAAACATCCACCTTTCCACAATGTTCTTCAATTATAAAAGGCGTATAGTAAATATATAATATTTTTTTAGTGTACCGATAAAATTACGAATGTTTGTAGCCTTGTCTCTTGTGAAAAAATGAAACGTAATGATTGTATAATAAGAATGCTTTTAAATTTAACCATGCTACTCATGGTAAGCGTCTGTATGCGTAATCGTAATATAATATTGTTATCGACAACGTAAAGCTGCCTCTCTAGTCAAATATATATGTATTACAATGTAGTATAATGTATTGTGTGGTTATAAATGTAACTGCATAAGCAAATAGAACGAAAAAACATCTTATTGCCTAATCAAAGGATAAAACTTAAAACTTGTATTTATTCTAATAGCGAATAATTAGTGTGTTAAATTATGTGAATATACATTTGTATATCATCGGTCTGAGCGCTTTCAAATATTAACATGAAATAAAATCGCCTATATCGAACAATTATAATATTGGGTGTGTATGCGTTAAATGTAACTACGGACGATAATTATTTAGCCTTTTCTGTAAAATAAAATGCTTATTATAGCATATGTAAAATGTGTACGGCCTAACTCCTTCAATTGTTGTACTGTTGCTGTAAATGTAAATAAACAAAATAATGTATCAAACAAAAAATAAAGTCTTTCGTTGTAGGAGTTTGTAATAAATAAGTATTGCTCGTTTGCATTGCCTGTTCATTGGTTCTCCACTATTTCGAGGCGCACTGTGTTGTCCGACATCTCTTCCTGTGATCCATCTAGCTCTCTGAGCCTCCGCTCGATGTCAAGGTCCAGAAAAGCTTGCCGTCCCAGGTATTCTGTCAGCGATTCTTCAAAGTCCTGGGGACTCATCCGTCCCAGGACCTCCGCTTTCTTCCCTTGCTCGTCTACCCGAACTAACCGGATAATCAGTTGTCTCCGAGACCTATCCTGTTCCTTTTCCCGGTTAGGTTCGGCTCCTTCTTCCACTGCTGCGTCAGGTCGGGTTATGTTGTTTAGGCGCTTGGTTTGCGGCTGAAATAGCCGGCTGTAAAGGGACGCAAAATTCCGTCGTCGGTAACGAAAAACAAGTTGGTAACAAAGTGATAATCAGATCGAACGTAGCAGAAAATGCCCAAATCGGCGGCGGTACGCGATATGCCAATGCGGCTCAAGGAAAGATAGCGCTACTTGGGAATTGGAATAACAGTAAAGAGCACAGTCAACAGAGGGCTGCAATGACGAAGGTGATCGATAGGTCAAACATTCTTTGCATTGATCACGACTCATGCTCACCAAAGTGCGTTGCCGCGATGGAAACTTGCGCAGAGTCTACATCAGGGATTTTACTGATATTCTATGGATTCCGACGCTCTACGTGGCCGTAAGATAAGAATATTTTATGACACTACAAAAGTAAATAAATATTTTCCTCGGATTGCACGGCAATGGACCGATGACGTGAAGAATGTGCTTCAACAAATTATATGTCGCATGAATTGGATCAATTCGCTTGGAATATGGTACATCGATAATATTTACATCGTGGATTTCCAATTCGCTAACTTCGTTGCTCGTTTTACCGTTCGCCATTATTTGCACGATTGCGCTTCGACGCGTAGTTCGGACTTTCAGATATTTGCAATCAACAATGTGCCTTTCAACGTCGCCATGTCCTCGTACGTCGCTACGTGGGGATTCGAGGAAGAAGGCGGCGATGACACCTACGCTGCGACCGCGGACGTGGACGATGTTGCCGAATCGACAACGAACGATCATACGCGAGTAGATCTGGCGTTTTATTTTCAAATGTGTGCCTGGTGCGAAATCAATACGATCTGTGGCAATTACGAACGGCGCATCTCCAACAAACAAGTACGATTGAATTCCCTACCGGAAAATCCGTTGACGGAATTACCGATAGTGAGTTACTATATCGAGACGATAGTGCACAATAAAAACACTTTGCCTCACAGTAGAAACTGATCAGAAATTGACGTCTCTTGTTCTAACAAAACATCCTTTGGTGGCTAATGTGTTCGGTCCGCTATGGCCGTGTATTCGACAGCAGCGGCGACGGCAGCAGCGGCGACGGCGAAGGAGAAACATCAAGAGAAGCCGTACGTAACGACAGTGCTCGCGTACGCACCGTCTCCGTAAGCGCGCGACGAGGGTCGTCCTGCATCCACTACAGCGGCGGCAGAGCCTGCGGCCGAAACTACAACTACGGGGAGAACGAAAAAACAATTTCACGAAACAACTTCACCAAAAGAGGAAAGAATTTTGACGTCAGGAACGATTGGCGAAATAGCAGGAGCAATAATCGTCGCCATATTTTGCCATCACGTTCTACGAACACGAGGCGGATCTACTGACCGCGGCCATCGAATTCCTCAATGGTAATATTTTTTTAGCGCGAGTGTATGATCTAGTCAATGCGAACGATACGCGCAACCTGTCGTGTATCCTTCTTGGTTACAATTCGTGGGAGTGCGACCATCTGTTTCTGCCGAAGAGACTGTTTTTCTACACATTCAATCGAGAAGCGAATATGCTGCTGAATACCTATCCGTCGAAACCGCGATTCTCCTCCGCGCAAAACATTTCTGATTTGCTGAAACACATAATCGCTCGATGTCGAGCATTCAAGTCGGCTCTTGCTTCTTGTCCAACGTATAGCGTTATTTATTTTTACGCCAGCGAAATTTCGGAGAGCGGTATGAATGCCGAGGAACAACAGTGTAAAATGAATTATAATTCGGTGGCTATTCGCCGCCGCTATTCATTACGACACGAACGACGGAACCGAACGTTACTAGGAGAAAACGACGTTTGGAGATTTGAATCCAAATTCCGGACTAAATATGAATCGAGTTTTACATTACAACGCCCAAGTTTTTGCAGCTGTGTACTTCTTATACAAAAATAATATCTTTTCGGACAATATGGTAGAATATTCGCTCCAATTCTTCATCGGTATTACCGAAGCTTTGCACGTGGGTAGCAATCGATTTCTAGACAACGCCTTCATCTTCCAATCGTTTTGTCTGAACGGTACCGTAGTGGCGTATTAATCGACAAATCTCAGCACCGTACGATTTTTGCGATATATGGCTGATTCAATGAGAGGATCGTCGCGCTTCAGCACCCACGAGCTGTGGCGAATGGAAAACCGTCGAGCGGCTTACGACAAAGTTACGATCTTGTGCGTCGGTAAGAATAACTTTGTAGGAGTTATGAATTCCCCGCTCTCGAAACACTTCCATCGGAATCCAATGGTCGAACTGGATTTCAAGTCCTATTATTTATTTCTCGCGTTCATACATTTCCGCTTTCACGAAACGGTGCACGTACTCACGGTGTATCAATTGTTATACGATTTTGCCGGAGGAAATATTGTATCTATAGACATGTTGCTGCAAAACAGTCTGATGTGCATCTACGAGTACGAAAGATGCTACGTACGTACGCAAATGGCGCCGAGTGCTCGTCCAGACGAAAAGAGGGGGCGGACGACAAAGAGGAGGAGGAGGACGATGAGGAGGAACGACTATACGCTATAGCAAAGGATGAGGCGCAACGCGATATAGAAAAAATGTTCGAAGATGTCAAGGAGAATATATCAGGCCGGGAGATATTAATGGCTGGAAAACAACGGAAGACACTAAATGGTAACTACCTCACCGCAGTGACTGTTAACGGTGATTATCTGGAAGGATGTCACGACAATGCCGAGTAACGACAGTGGTAGCGGTAACAACGGTGATGGTGGCGGTGATAATCGCAGACTTTGTCGCTTGAAACGTATTATCGCCGAAGTGGACAAACTGGCCAAGTTTACCTTACGGTTGCACCATAGTTGGTACGAAGTTGTCGAGTTTAACAATGCCCATAAGATTTTAGACTCCAGTCGTGATGTGAACAAACGTCACGTAATTATCATCTTTGTACCGCGCGAGTAAAAACCTTTTAAAAACTTTGTACTCGGAGTAAAAACCTTTCATCAGACCTGGGAGTGCTATTTGAATCAACCATCCGTCTACAAGCGCAAAATGACCGAAGCTAAACGCACGAACGATACACGCTTTCGACTCTTCCCGGCTCTGCATCTCATTTAAAAGCTTCTAGTCAATTCGATGTTCGGCGAAATTTTTCGCAAAACGTGCTCTACTTGCCCGCAGTATTTGTCATCATCACGAAAATGTTGTGAAAATATTTCCACGAAACCCGTACGATCGTGGAGAAATACTTTCCACCGATACTGCAGCAGCAGGGGCATTTATGCGCATTATGCGCTGCGGCATCAACAGCAGTCGATAGCGTTTGCAGCGAAGACTGCTGCATCGAAATAGCCCCGACCGTTGCTCGGACTACTTCTTCTCCTAACGAGTGAATCGGGTGCAAAATAGTTTATCGCGACACGGGTAGTCTAATGGTCTTTGCGAATCTATCCCTCGTCGAAAATGAAACTCGTCTCATGATGCGCACCGTGAACGAGTATCTGCACAAGTCTCGACCGACCATGTGCTGTGCAATGTCGGAACTGGAACACGAATCCACCGACATGGATTTGTACTCCGGTATCATTATAAGTCGTAAAAAAGCATTAGAAGTCATCGGATGCGGAAAAAATTGTTACCAAGATTTCGAATGGAACGTGCCACCGTTTATCAAACATATCATGAAATTAATATAGTCAAATTGTCAAATCACGCCGCGCTATGTTCCCACTGTACGCGAGCACTTCGTGCTGCGTATTGCTATCGCACGACCTGCGTAACTTTTTTCTCTGCGTGTACAATTGGCTTGCACAAATATTATTCTACGCACGGTATAGCGGATTCTACTTTCGGAGTCAGGTTGAATCCGCACGACAAAGATAGCATGGAATCGGACGGTTCATAAAAAACATACTCCACAATTACGACTATGACATCGGCGATAGCGTTCCTTGCGTTTACGTGCTTGATCCTGCGAATGCCGAAGCGACGGTCGTGTGAAAAATGATTGCAACGTCCAAGTTGACCGATTGAATTAGTACAAATGCGTGCGCAAATTCGCCGTATTCTTTTTATAATTGATTGAAGAATTTAAACAATGCGATGGTAGCGATGATAGAGACGATCATCCGGAAGATCAGACGTGGCGCTCGTTTCGCGATGAGCGGCATAAAGTTCAAGGACTGCCTATTAGCGGCGTATAACGACTGATTGTCCACCGCGGTCGTCTTCGCACCTTCCACCAGCGCCGTCACCGACCAGCGCGATGACAAAGAGAAAAGCAAAACTACAGGTAAAGAAGAAGTGAAAAACAATTGCGACGTATCGATATGGCGCAAGTAGGAATCGATATTTTCTATTACGGCCGCTAATGTCGAACGTTCCGTAAACAAAAATCGCGTAGCGGACGAACGTACGCATCTCGCATAGTTGCGATAAACCATGGAACGGCATACCATTGTACAGCCGATGCGGATATTTGACTGAAATGTATAGTACAATTCGCGCATGTTTCACACGATAAATAAAGCACTATCGGCAAAAATTAAATAAATCAGTAGGTGAGCAACCTGTGTCCTAACCCAGGGGGCGCCGGGCGGGGTGTGGGGAGCGGGGAAGATAATATATCCTCCCCGCTCTCCGCACCCCGCCCGGCGCCCGGGTTCGGTTTCGCTCCGCGAGATGTCTTCCGTGTCGTTCCGTCCCGCTCCCCGCGAGATGTCTTCCGTGGCGCTCCGTGACGCAAACGCGCGCGTCCGATGACGCGCGCATCGTGACTAAGGAGAAAGATGACGGTGAGCCGGTGGTTTATCCGCGGGATGCGGATGACGCCGCGCGCGATATCTCGACGATGATGATACATATCCGCGGGATATGCGATATGTGAAAGAAAAAAGTCTTTGTTGGGGAACAGTGTGCGTATTTAAATAAAAAAGGAAATTGTTTTTCCGTAGGATGGGTAGTTTTGTGTATATATAACGATCGATGTGTGTGTTTCTGCGGGAAAAATGTTTTCTGTTTGCGAGAGAGAGAGAGAGAGAGAGAGAGAGAGAGAGACAGAGAGAATATATAATCTGTTTCTGTTTTTCCGGTAAAGGGGTATATATTTTTAATTTTTTTCCGTCGGAATGAATAGAAGTATCTCGTTTTTTTCGTCGGATTGACGTGTGTAATATTTTGTTGTTTTTTTTTTCTTTCTCCGCTGAGTGTGTGGACTGAGGGAGTGGTGATACGAGAGAGAGAGAGAGAGAGAGAGAGAGGGGGGGGGGGAGAAAACGATGGAGAATAGCGAGTCAATCGAATTGTCGCGTAACAAATACATGAAGAAGAGTATCAATACGCAGCGATGCGTCGTTACTCAGGAACAGCAACAACGAGCCGATGTTGAGAGAGTATTGCGATCGATCGAGGTTGTCGACGACGACGATGTGAAGGAGGATCATAAGAAAGAAAGAAAGAGAAAGAAACAGAGGAAAGATGATGTAATAGTGACGATCGATGATGATGATGACGATGAAGATTTTGATAAAAATAACGAAGAGTTGGTGGAAGAGGAGGAGGAAGAGGAGGAGGGAGTAATGCCGTTTCCTTTCACTCCTCTCGATTTGTTGCGCGAATTATGTTGGTCGGAAATTACACCGTTGCGTAATATTCGATTGATGACGGCCGCCGTGTGCAGCAGACAGTCGAAAATTAACGCTGTTCGAGACATTGCGAATGCGGATCAATGCAAAAACGAAGTGGCCGCTTTGTGCGACGTGCTCGTGGATCTGCACGAATTGTGGCTGTTCGGCGGACCTTCGCGTAGCGTCGATGACATGATTAAGATTATACGTGAAAATACGCCGCGAAAATTGTATTTGGCTTCTTACACCAAAGGGATTCTCTTGGAGGAGAGTTTCTTCGATTGGATCCATTATTACGAGGAGTATGTGTCAAATATAATGGAGACCGCTGCTGCCAATTGAGTCACGTCTGTCGATAATAATAATGCCGGTACGAAGGTGCCGGTGATAACGGATAAGAGAGTTGTCGAGGAAAAAAAGCGGGAAGCAATAATGGAGATCGTTGAAGGGGGAGGAGGAGGAGGAGGAAGTGATGGATTGGACGCATTGTTTGATGATTGTCGCTAGATCACGCGCGATTGCGTGCAACAATATATCGCGAAGGTAGAGAATCGGCGGGTGCTCACGGTGAAATCACCGGGCGAGAGGGGCACCGAGTTTGTTCGTCTGCAAATTTACGATACCAAAGATATCTTAGGACGGGAGCCTCGCATTTGGCGGAAGTATGCGAAAATAAGAACCCAATTCCTAAGTTCGAGCAGTGAGCGTAAGAAATTGCTTATGAGGAATTTGATGGATCAGATAGCCGATGAATTGAAAGCGATACCCGAAGTTGTTCGTAAGAATCAACAACAGTTTCAATTTCTCGATAATTGAGAGCGAGAGAGGTATGTATAAAATAAAAAATAATAATAATGAGAAATAAAAAAGTTTATATATATATGTGTGATATTTTTTATTTTTTTCAGAATGGAGTCTCGTACTTTCGTGGAAATATATGTAAAAAAAAGGATTCGATCATTTTCTTTTGTTTGAGCATCGATATGTGAGAAAAAAATGCTTCTGAGGCGTGATGATGATGATGATGAATCGAAAGCGTTGTCGAATTTTTTCCAGAGAGAGAGAGAGAGAGAGAGAATCAACAGATATTATTTCTTGATAATTNAGAGAGAGAAATATGTGTGTGTGTACATTTATTTGCGGAATTACCGATTCGTTGAGAAACCTTTGTTTAATAAATAATTTGCTATTCATAGTAGAGGATAAAAAGAAAAACAGTTATATGGTTAAAATAAAAATTTTTTAATGTTTATTTTTCTTATTTGTTGAAAATCAAGGCGACGAGTTCGCAATCGATTATATTGTTTCGATCGAACGAATCGCTATTTAGTATTACTTTAGTGATATTCGCATCATTGGGTATTGTGCGCGCGATGTCGAGAAATTGTTGTAATTTCACGTCGACGTTATTAGTAATTGCACATAGTGAGATGGCGATGCGGTTTATACAATATCTGAGTTTGTGTATATTGATAACGGTGGCCTGCGACACGGATAGGAGACGAGCNCGATGCGGTTTATACAATATCTGAGTTTGTATATATTGATAACGGTGGCCTGCGACACGGATAGGCGACGAGCCGTGGATGTTTCCAGTGTCAGTATCGCTAGATTATTGATTTTTCCGAAGCGTAGCGTTAGATTTTCAATTTGAATATTATTTCGGAAATCTCCATCTCCTCCTCCCATATTGTTGCCGCTGCGTCATAGTTTCGACATCACGTTTGATTCTTGCTCGAGGAAGTTTTTCCACACGGTCGTTGAGAGTGGGATTTCCTTGCCGTTATTGTCGCCTATAACGACGTTTACGCGGGATGGAAGAGTCGCTGTAATTCCTATTTCGATGAATTTGTAACCCGTTTTCGTCAGTAGATATTTTCTCGTTAAGATTCACACAGGAGTGTTGACGCTTTCGTCGTTTCTAGTGAACAAAATGGTGGTAGTAATGTAAAAGTGTNTTACCACCCTTGTTATTTATAACAAGTTCTTCCGTTGAAACGTCATCGTCATCGTGTGATTTTCGTTTTCTCGTGTTGGTTATCTCATCGTTGGACTGACGGTTGTTGGTAGAGGGGGAACGTTCGTTGTTGATTAACGCGAACATTACGATGTGCGATCTTTCTCTCTCTTTCGCGGTTAAGACGGGAATGAAGGGGAGAAAAAGATTATGTAGAGTTATCGGAGAATCGTTATCGTTCGTTGTATTCTTCTTTCTCTCTTTCTTACATTATTGTTCCCTCTCTCCCCTCTCCTATTTCTTTTCTCTCGTTGCGAAGGAGTCGATTTGGATCAATCGGCCGAGCAGGTCTCGTAATTGTTTTATCAAATTGTCTCGCGGGCAAGCGACACCTACGATCTGCAGGTCGAACTTACCGGTAGCCGTGATGAGTTCGGCAAAATCGTTAAATTTGTAATAGAAATGATTTTTAATGAAGTATACATTTCCGTCGATATATCGAAATGCTGTCGTCAATCCGNGGGAATGAAGGGGAGAAAAAGATTACGTGGAGTTATCGGTGAATCGTGATTGTTCGTTGTATTCTTCTCTCTCTCTCTCTCTCTCTCTCTCTCTCTCTCTTTCTTACATTATTGTTCCCTCTCTCCCCTCTCCTATTTCTTTTCTCTCGTTTACGAAGGAGTCGATTTGGATCAATCGGCCGAGCAGGTCTCGTAATTGCTTTATAAAATTGTCCCGCGGGCAAGTGATACCTACGATCTGCAGGTCGAACTTACCGGTAGCCGTGACGAGTTCGGTAAAATCATTAAATTTGTATAGAAATGATTTTTAACGAAGTATAAATTTCCGTCGGTATATCGAAATGCGGTCGTCAATCCGGTTGGTATTCCTGGAAATATCTCGTCGATTGAACGATGACTCATGATTCTTGTTGAACAATCGTCTATTTCCCCGAATATGTGATCGTTATACACAATGAAACTCCGTCCTTTGTTAGTGTTTATTGCGGTATTGATTCTGGCTGTAGGTGGAAGACCGAAATAGTTGAATGAAAATCTTTGAATCAATTCGTAACTAGGATATGACACTATGTATATGAAATTATCTGCAAATATCATAAGGTTGCCCGCGGGTTTCTGATATGCAGCCGTTAGGTGTGTGAAATTTTCAGAAAGAAATTGCACGTAATCTGATATTACGATCGGACTTTCATATGTATTTTCGTTGATATTAATAGACCATATGTACTTTTTATATGCAATATACAGTCGATTGTTTATGATTAATATTACATCAAGATCTCGTAGGGCACACGGATCGTGATTGATATATTTTGTTGTTGTTGTTGTTATTGTTACAACAGTTGTAGTGGTGGGCGGTGTTGTAGTTGTAGAACCGTGGTAATTAGCACCATATAGATATCGAATATGAAGAATATCATCCAAGCTCAAT
>NW_014554656.1:0-3387 GCF_001313825.1 Dinoponera quadriceps | reverse complement strand
AAGCTCAATCTAATGGGAAACTTTATTTCACCGGGCGCCATCGCAAACATAATCGAATCCTGGTGTTTGCTGTGATGCAAACCTAATGTGTGGCCGATTTCATGCGCGATCGCGTATAATAGGCAGTGCGTGCGTGGAGGATTTCTACTAATATGAACATGCCACGATTCCGCTCTATTTATGTACCTCCGTGACGTAATCTTCATCTCCGTTGGGAAAGGATGCGTGAGCGAGTACACTACCGGGGCCGTCTAAAGGATTCGGGCACATATCAGTAATTTTCTTGTCGATATTCATGTGAAGGCCTTCGCGATACGATAACAGTATGTCGGGATTCAGAGATACGCGTTTAAAAGATAACGATGAATTTGCCGCCCACAGATCGAACGCGGCCTGCGTCACTTTCATAGTTTCCTCGTTGGCGAGATGAAAATTCCAAGTGAGATGTTTCTTCGGCTTTTCAGATATTGTTTCTGCTTCGATCCGTCTGATCCGAAAGGTTTGGGAGGCCGCATCGCGGTTCGCANCCGTTCTATCTACGTGCACCTCCGTGACGTAATCTTTATCTCCGTTGGGAAAGGATGCGTGAGCGAGTATACCACCGGGGCCGTCTAAAGGACTCGGGCACATATTAGTAATTCTCTTGTCGATATTCGTGTGAAGATCCTCGCGATAACGATAACAGTATGTCGGGATTCTGAGATACGCGTTTAAAAGTTAACGATGAATTTCCAGCCCACAGATTGAACGCGGCCTGCGTCACTATCATAGTTTCTTCGTCGGCGAGATGAAAATTCCACGTGAGATGTTTCTTCGGCCAAATATTGTTTCTGCTTCGATCCGTTTGATCCGAAAGGTCTGGGAGGCCGCATCGCGGTTCGCGCATTTTGTCTAATGTGACTTTATTTAGTTCGCCCTGTCCGGGTATTTGATAATATTCTTGAAATAATCCGAGAGCGTGAGGTAAGATCTGTTCCATATTTCTCGATGACATTGACAACGTGTCGGTTTTAAGATAGCCATATTTCCGTAAATAATCGAGCGCCACTTCCACATCGTTGANCCACGTGAGATGTTTCTTCGGCCAAATATTGTTTCTGCTTCGATCCGTTTGATCCGAAAGGTCTGGGAGGCCGCATCGCGGTTCGCGCATTTTGTCTAATGTGACTTTATTTAGTTCGCCCTGTCCGGGTATTTGATAATATTCTTGAAATAATCCGAGAGCGTGACGTAAGATTTGTTCCAAATTTCCCGATGACGTTGACAATGAGTCGGTTTTAAGATAGCCATATTTCCGTAAATAATCGAGCGCCACTTCCGCATCGTTGAATTCTCCCACGATTGTAACGATGCACCACACACCGATCGCGAATGCGAACGGATGCATCCGGAGTCGGGGAGAGGATAAAACTACGATGTAATTACGATGAAGATAAATTTGACCCATTGACGGTGAATCGGACGACGACTTTGAGGTTATTTTTAGCACGAGATAACGGTGATGATAAATTTCATTACTTGACGATGAATCGGACAACGGCTCTGTGGTTATTTTTAACACATGCTACACGATGTGTACGTGTGTGTGTGTGTGTGTGTATGTGTGATAAATTATAACGTAGTAATGTTTGGTATCCAGGAATTGTTCGAACTGTTCATTCCTAACCATTTCACATATATTTTGTCTCCACGTTTGCGTAAAATCTTTTCTATTAAATAAACATTTGGATCGGCGACTCGTTGTAATTCGTGTTCGTAAAAACCGCCTGTTATCGCGTCACCGCGATAATCTTTCAGAAGATACGTTACAGGATTGGTCCCTTGTATCTTAACGATGCGAAAGATTTCGGTGGACCAATTAGGTGTGTATTCTTTTTCGAACATCGTTTTGAATTTGCTCACACGCACCGGATCGTTGAGTAGAAATTTCGCTGGTGGGGAAATTTTTATACGATNGTACATTGTAGATAAGAGTTTTTTTAGCAATTACGGGTGTTACATCTATTGGTCGTGTATTAATTGTTCGATGCACGCGATGATTGTAATCCGATAATAAGTACGGTATTATTTCAATCCATTTGTATGAACCGTTAAGTGTAAAGGCTTTCCACATGTTGTTTTTCAATGTGCAATTGAATTTTTCCATCACCGACGCTTTCATCACCGAACGTGTGGAATAATGATTTACATTATATTACTTTAACATTGTTTGCACAGCACTGTTGTAAAATTCTTTTCCCTCGTCCGTTTGCAAATTTTTCGGATGTCTATTTCGTAATATCGAAGATAATGCCTTTAACCATTTCACTTCCGCTTTTATTCTTCAAAGGTGATGCCCACGCGTATTTACTCAATACATCGATTACTGTCAATATATAATTATGCCCTTTGTTATATCGCGCAAACGTACGCATTTCGACTACATCCGCTTGCCAGAGATCGTCGTAATCGCAAATCACAACGTGACGTCGTGGAAAATTTCATCGCGCCGGTTCGTGTAATTCCTTAACAAATTGTCGCTTTTCAACACTCATTTGTCTCTTCTTCATTGTTTATTTTTTACATCACTTGTTGAGGAGTATTTTTTAAATCTATTTTTCACTATTATTCTTTCTCGTTTTGCCCGTTTAATCACTTTGTATTTTCCTTTTTGAGTACTTTGTTATTGTCGTTGCATTGTCATTCGTTTATTGGACTTCTGATAGTCTAATAGTTTTTATTTCTTCACTTATTTTAGTTATTTTATTAATTAAATCTTCGATGACACTTCGCACATTTTTGTCATTCGACATAATGTTGATTGAAATATTATCAATTTTAATCATTAGATTCGTGATGATATCCCGCATATTACTCTCATTCGACAATAGCGAGGTTATGNGTTTTTAGCCGTTAGATCTGAGATAACATTTTTGTTTAAAATTTCTAACACGTCGCACATTTTAGTCGACAGATCCGTAATGACGCTGTGTATTTTATTCTCATTTGATAATAAAGAGGTTACGGAGATTGAAATTTTGTCAATTTTATTCTTCAGATCCGCAATGATATCTTGTACTTTTCCTTCATTTATTAATAGCGAGGTTATGTTAATAGACAATTCATCAATCACTTTTACATCTTCGATCAATTTGTCAATTTTTTTCGTTAGATCAGTGATAACGCCACGAATTATTTCTTTACTTTCATCAATAAGTTTTTTTACAACTGTCTGTGACGTATCGATTTTGTCCCTTATGGCATGTAATGCGTTGTCAATATAATGTTTATTAATCGCGTCAGTGTCGAGTTCTGGATTGGCTAAATTTTGTATTTTTTTCTTCTTCGCGTTATAATGCAAATCCGCGTCTAAATTGAGCGTGTTATCACGAATGTATGATCGCAGAG
>NW_014554655.1:0-437 GCF_001313825.1 Dinoponera quadriceps | reverse complement strand
CATCACGCCTCTTGTTGTAAAGGACAGTTCGCCATTTTATCGCGACAGAAGAATAAACCATTGCACAACAGCAGCTCGATTTCAAGAATTTCAACCACCACATCGATCCTTCCTTGCATTCCGTGCCCTGCGCTGGGCAGATCCAGCGGAGCATTGCACGCGAGAAAGCTAGTGCATTAGCTCACAAACAAGAACTAAATTTAAAATCACTCGCTATTCGTAGAACGGAAATCTTATGATGACATCCCATGGTCATACATGTTGAAACAAATCTTTAAGCACTTTGAAGATACACATATCACGATTACAATTTGCCAAGGTGCTACTCAAACCCCAGAATTAACAAAATGTGAAAAAAAATAAATGAAAATCATTCGTCAAATATTTTAGGACACAAAGGCGTTAATAAAACATACAATAGAATTAGAGCTAATTAT
>NW_014554654.1:0-380 GCF_001313825.1 Dinoponera quadriceps | reverse complement strand
TAGTGTTTTGGAAAGCTCTCGAGGTCAGCTACAAGAATATGTAATAAAAAATAGAGGATGCCATTAAAAGAAATTGAGGTGACCTTCATGTGACTTTCAAATAATTCTTCAAGGTCAAACCAATGGTACCGTCTTATGGTCCCCTCGAAACCAAACAACTTTTGTCTGAAAAATTTTTCTCTTCCGGGCTTGGTTTTCGAAATATTCGACTGGATGCATCAAAATGGTCCACCCTTTATATATATTGTAACACAAGTCAGTTGATAATCACATAAGATTAAATATTTGAACGTATTCAATTACATAAATTCTAATTTGTTCTTTACAACTTTACAAGTAATTGTAGTTAACATGTGTACAGGACTATATTTGAATATTTG
>NW_014554653.1:0-371 GCF_001313825.1 Dinoponera quadriceps | reverse complement strand
AGTTCGTTAATTCACAACGGGCCGTTATTATAATATTAGATGTTTCGCTAAGTTCTCTTTGGTACTAAATGTTACTTGATAATTGAATGTTACTTGACTTGAAATGGTTTCGTTGCTTAATAATCTAGTATATGAAGCTTGAATTTAAAACGTTGCACGAATTTTGAATAAAAAAAAAGAAACACACTTATTAGACACTCGATTAAGACGTAATTATTTTATTTCAACTGGATAGGCTCTAAGCTGGATGTATCGTATATTTGTAAGGGCTCTATCTGTTCACAGGATCGCGATGCAGCAGTGGGAATAGAATACAAGGCACTTCACACGTCTGGGGGTTATCAATTCGTATATTTCAAAAGTACAAGAAA
>NW_014554652.1:0-5661 GCF_001313825.1 Dinoponera quadriceps | reverse complement strand
AGACTTGGGATTATCGTGTTCTGCTTTACGGTAGTAGGCTCTCGACCGATGAGCTCCTGCACGAGCACTCCGCCATGCGCCTTCGCTATCATTACCGCTGTGTACCACCGATCGATTCCCGTCCGCATATCCGATCCACCGCGACCGATAGTAATTCTCACGCCAACACTCGACGTTTCGCCGAATGGTCAGAGTGTCATTGTATGCACATTACTGCGAGCATAGACATATGATATACGAGGGCTGTATAATAAGTATCCATGTTTAACGATTGATGGCGTCACTGAATCAAAGTCTGTACATCATCGTTTAACGCCATCTTTTGAATAACGCCAGTCAAAATTTCAGACAGATTTATCGAGAAGTTTTGTTTTGATAACTGTTGAAAGTAGACAAGTTTATATTCGTTTGCAATTATGGAAAAAGAACAATATCGGTCAGTGATTCGATTCCTTTTTTAGATGGGAACATGTATGAAGAAATCAAAATGAAGTTGCATGTCATTCATAAATAACATGCACCTTCGACGACTACTATCGGATATTGATTCAATGAATTCAAGAATAGCCGAATACCCTTAGTTGCTCTCGCCGTGTGTGACCTCACGTTATTGTACAGTAGAATGACCGGCTTAGAACCGTTGCGCATGAAAGGTTTTGTTACGTCGGAAGAGAACGCAACGACCCCACTCACAAACGCGAGTTCCGAACGCACCTGTATGCCGGTGGTACAGATCAGAGACCAGAAGGGTCACTTTACTCTGACGAGAGTGTACGCAGGTTGGTTTTATTTTAGGTCAGGGTACTGAAACTCTTTACCTGGGATGGGATTGCGAGCGAAATAATTGGGGAAAGAGTAGTGAATGCATGATGGTAAGAAAATAGAATGAAAAAATAAGCTAACAATTTTAACGTTTATTAACAAAAAGGGCGAATTTACAATATTTGACAAGAGGTGAAATTACAGTGTGAGGTAGCGCACGGCGAGGTATTACAAAATTAATTTTGCGTGTGTGGTGACGGTGTGTGGTGACAAGTTGAGTGTGTAGCGGGAGTGTCTTAAGGGAAGAGTAAGGAGTTAGGTGTAGGTGGTTCAAAAAGGGAAGTAGTAGAATCGAATGGGAACGGAGATGGGTCTGGGGTTCGTGGATCAGGTGTCGGGGAACGCGAAGGTGAGTTGAGGTAACATGGTGGGGAAGCTGGAGGTGGACTCCAGTGGGACGGTGGAGGAGAATAATCTGGAGAGAGTGATATTTCGCCAGAGGGGCTTGGTGGTTGATAGTCGGGGTCGGGGGAATAGAAAGGGGCGAGAGGGGAACGGTCAGGTGGTGACGAGGTATTCCCATCTGGAGACAGAAGCTCGGAAAAGGCCCTAAGTTGGGCTGCTAGCGTGTCGTCGCTAGCCTCGAGAAGGTCTCTGTGTGCTAATGCGAGGGCTTCGAGTCTGTCCTCTCCACGTAGGGTATTCACTATGATACGGCGGGGTATTAATAAATGAAGAAATCGAAGCTAATGGGGACGAATATAAATGGTGCTGAATATTTACTCGTTGATTCGTGATGTGTAAATATTTTTGGATATTTATACGGAACCTGGCTGTCGTCTCGTGATTCGGGTCGTCTGGGTGGTAGTTNGAATAATCTGGAGAGAGTGATATTTCGCCAGAGGGGCTTGGTGGTTGATAGTCGGGGTCGGGGGAATAGAAAGGGGCGAGAGGGGAACGGTCAGGTGGTGACGAGGTATTCCCATCTGGAGACAGAAGCTCGGAAAAGGCCCTAAGTTGGGCTGCTAGCGTGTCGTCGCTAGCCTCGAGAAGGTCTCTGTGTGCTAATGCGAGGGCTTCGAGTCTGTCCTCTCCACGTAGGGTATTCACTATGATACGGCGGGGTATTAATAAATGAAGAAATCGAAGCTAATGGGGACGAGTATAAATGGTGCTGAATATTTACTCGTTGATTCGTGATGTGTAAATATTTTTGGATTTCGGAACCTGGCTGTCGTCTCGTGATTCGGGTCGTCTGGGTGGTAGTTGCACTTAAGACGGTTAACTCGATATATTACGCGATTCCGATATCGGACTGNTGGTAGTTGCACTTAAAACGGTTAACTCGATATATTACGCGATTCCGATATCGGACTGATTATCGGAATATCGAAATGTATATCTTTAGAGAAATCCCGAGTTATACACCGCGAGTTTTACAAACAGGTGGCACTGGAGAGAGATCCCGAAAACAGAAGTCGAAGTGATAGGCGTAATGTAAAGACACAACAGAAATCGAAAAANGAAATGTATATCTTTAGAGAAATCCCGAGTTATACACCGCGAGTTTTACAAACAGGTGGCACTGGAGAGAGATCCCGAAAACAGAAGTCGAAGTGATAGGCGTAATGTAAAGACACAACAAAAATCGAAAAAAGTATCGAATAAAAAAGTGAGAGAGGCTTATATAGGGAAGATTTTTGGGGGTAGCGGATGACGATCGCCAATAAGAGGAGTTTTCGTGGAAGACGGGAAACGGATATGGAAGATGAGAAAGCGGATAAGATCACGGACGCGTTGGGAAACTCATGACGCATTTGGTGGCGTATAATCACATCCTTTTTACGATAGCGCTTACCCAAATCCACCTATTTTCTGATCATAAAATAGGAATTTGTTGCTCCCACGGTACCCAGGATGTAACGAAACTATGCACCTTACAGGCGGAAGAGATGACAGATACGTTGGGAAACTCACGGCGGGTTTTACAGCTAGCCATCGTAATCTTACCCCCTTCAAGATAGCGCTTGCCCGACGTCCGTCTGCTTCCCAATCATAATATATCTAAAAAGAAAGGAATCCGTACTTCCCGAGGTACCCAGGACGTAACAGTCTTTTGAGCTTGATTTCGTCACTTAAACGCAAAAGTTGATGTTTTTAAGGTTTAGCAGTAATAATTTCACTCGGTCTTAACAATTCATAATATAACACATTCTTGAAGTTCCACTAAATGTAAAAAAGGAGTTTCCTGCTATGAATATTGGGTTTTGCGATCGATGTTAATGGTTCACGATTAACTCGCGATTTTTGTCTTTTGATGAAGAACGCCCAGGTCGTCCGATTGAGATAACTACGGAGGATATGGTCAACAAAATCCATGATATCGTGTTAGCAAATTGCCGGGTAAAAATCAGAGAAATTGCTGACATTATAAACATCTTAATTTGACGTTTACAAAGTATCCTACACAAAAAATTGGGCATGAGAAAGCTATCGGCGAGATAGGTTCCGCGTTTGTTCACAGTGGGACAAAAACGGAATCGCATGACAATTTTGGAGCCTTGTTTGGACATGTTTAAGCATAATCCGAAAGAGTTTCTGCGGCGTTTCGTCATTATTGACAAAACATGGATCTATCACTACACGCTAGAAACGAAAGAATAGTCAAATCAGTGGACTTTACTTGCCGAACCTGCTCCAAAGAAGATGAAAACGGTTCCATCGGACGGAAAGATCATGATGGCCATCGTTTTTTGGACTTGGTGAGACATCATTTTCACCGACTATTTGGAGAAAGAAAGAACAATAATGAGGCGGTACTATGCTGATTTATTGGACCGATTCGACGCTGAATTGAAGAGGAAACGGCCCCTTTTGGTGAAGAAAAAAGTACTCTTTCATCATGACAACGCACCAGCTCACTGCAGCCTGCAGCCGCCACTGCAAAACTTTTACCTGCAAAACTGGTCGAACTACGCAACAAATTGCTGTCTCATCCACCCTATTCTTTAGACTTGGCCCCCTGCGATTTTTATTTACTTCCAAACGTGAAAAAATGGCCTGGCGAAAAGCAGTTCACGTCAAACGAAGAAGACATCGCCGAAACAGAAGCCTATTTTGCGAAGTTTGACAAATCATATTTTTTGGCTGGCATAAAAATGTTGGAGTATCACTGGACGAAGTGTATCAAGCTGAAAGGAAACTATGTTGAGAAATAAGTAAAAAAAAAAAATGTGTTTCTTTCTTTAACACGGTACTTATGACATCATCCTCGTATATAGACCGAGCATGATCTGTTATTCTGAACATGGGATAGTCTGATAGGTAGATAGTTCGAAATAAGAGGGACACTCATGTATCATTGGCTTGTTTCGTTAAAACACTGTAATATTCGGCTTACATGTACGTATTGTACTTGTGTTGTAGGCTACGTATGTAAGTGTTTATTAGAATACATTAAAGAAATGAATTTTTACATTGTATTTAAGTGTAAAAATCGGTACAATAAAAAGAATATAGAAACATTAGAAGTGGAAAGTGTTATAAATTGGAAAATTTTATTTTATTTGTAAGTGAAATATTGTAAGTGTGGGTTTTGCGAATTAAAAATATGTAATACTTTTGAAATAGTTTAAAACTTTATGTACTTAGACACAGTATATTTTATCCAAGGGACGTTTTGTAGACGCCCCGTGAACGTCCTTAGGATGTAAAAATGTCCTCAAAATATTTTTACGTCAGTACGTCTGTGCTGTATGAATATATTATAAATATAATATATAATCTGTATATAAGGTTTACATTTACAAAACATTTGATTAGTTTCATATGAATAGGTTTACAAATTATATTATATTAGGCGTACAAATTAATTGTCGGCTTTTCCAAATGAAAATGAAATTAATGCTTATTTAACATTATTATTATACAAACTCAGAATGCATTTTAAATCAGCAAAGTTATTTCCAGCAGCATCTGTACATTGTTGCTATCTTTCGGGTAGATAACGACTTCCCTCTCCGTAAAAGGACGCCGGTTTAAAGTCAAGAAAGTCGGTAATGAATTTTTCGACCTTTTCAAACGTTTTGAAGTGGGAATCCGTTAAATAGTGTTGGGGAGTCCGGAACGACTGAAAATCTGACGGGACTAGATCTGGTAAATGTGCCGGATGTGGCAAAATTTCTCAATTCAATTCAATTTCTCAATTCAACGAATCAAGCGTGTCCTTAGTTGCTTTTGCCATGTGACCTCGCGTTATTGTATAGTAGAACGACCAGCTTAGGCCCATTGGNTTGGGCATAAAAGGTCTTTTGAGCTCGATTTCGTCATTTAAACGCAAAAGTTGATGTTTTTAATGTTCAGCAGTAATAATTTCACTCGGTTTTAACAACTCATAATATAACACATTTTTGAAGTCCCACCAAATGCAAAAAAGGAGTTTCCTGCCATGAATATTGGGTTTTGCGATCGATGTTAATGGTTCAAGCTTAACTCACGATTTTCGTCTTTTAAGACTGTCACAATACACTCACTTTTATCACCGGTCACTGTTTTATGCAGATAGTCCTTTTTCTTGAACTTGGATAACAAAGTCCTGTCGCAGTGTCTCGCTTTGTTATTAACAGAGAGCATATGCGGAACCCAAAAACTCTCTTTTTTACTATTACTCAGCGTTTTTAATCGGATAGAAATGGTTTGTTGAGTAACTTCTAACGCTGCAGTTAATTCTGTTTGGATTTGGTATGGATTTTCGATCAGTAGCTTCTTCAAATCGTCGTTTTCCATCTTTTTGGGTTGTCCGGGACGTTCGTTAACTTCCAGGTTAAAGTTTCCATTCTGGAACCTCTGCAATCATTTTTTACATATACTAGAAGACACAGCACCTTCCCCAAATGCCTC
>NW_014554651.1:11754-18326 GCF_001313825.1 Dinoponera quadriceps | reverse complement strand
TACAGTAGACTTCCCCCTTAAAGAGAGTTTAATTCGTTCAAAAAATTTGTAATTAAACTGTACGGGGCAACATTTAAAACTATTAATTCATCAAATCTGAAGTGACGAAATATCTTTCTTACGTTTGAACTTAAAAGTTTTAATGAGAAGTCAAAATATTTTGGAAAATTTTTTTAACCCAAAAATGAAATGGGAAAAATTTTTTTACTTACACTTGCTCAAACATAAAAAAAATTTTTCGTCATTTTGGAACTCAATGGTTTAATTTCAAAATACAGATTTTCTACAATTATGTTAATCTTTTAATTATCTCCTTAAATTATCTACACTTTGAATTTGTCTGAGATTGAAGTATTTAAAAAATTAAAAATTGTTAAGCACTTACTTTTAATTTTGTACGAACTGAACTTATAAATCTGCATTTAAAAATTAATAGTTTTAAAATTTTTATGTATTTCGAGCTATTAAAACCAACTGAAACAATCACAGGCAATCGATATCGAACTCAATTGATGCGTTTGAGCAGAGGATTGAAATACAAGCGGCCGCACTACGCCGAGAGACACGAGAAAGTGATTTTGCAGCATGACAATGCTCGACCCCATGTTGCAAAAGTGGTCAAGACATACTTGGAAACATTGAAATGGGAAATCCTACCTTACCCGCCGTACTCTCCAGAAGTTGCACCTTCGGATTATCACTTGTTCCGATCAATGGCACATAGCCTGGCTGACCAACACTTCCAGTCTTATGAAGAAGTCGGAAAATGGATAGATTCGTAGATTACCTCAAAAGATGACCAGTTTATTCGACGCGGGATTCGTGCATTGCCCAAAAGATGGGAGAAAGTAGTGGCCAGTGATGGACAGTACTTTGAGTCATAACTTTATCTTCATTTTTATACAATAAAGCCTCAAATTAAAAAAAAAACGGCGAGAGCAAAGTTGTACACCTAATATTTATTTAACAAGCTCGATTTTTCCAGTGAAAAGATTAAATTTTATTTTGTATAATTCCTATTTTGCGAAATATTTTTTTTCATAATCCGTTTCGTGAAACGATAATTGTAATCCCAATGAGTGAAAAAAATGTATTGATATTGACTTTAAATTACTTCTGTTGAAAGCAAGATGGTCACGTTGATGTAAAATTATTTTATAGAGTAGAATTGAAATGAACACAGTAATGTTAATATTTACCATATGAAATCAATTTTATTATTGATGTGTTAAATATACTTGATAGACATATACACCAGAAAAAATCTATTCTCCAATTAAAATCTTCAACTTTTTACAACTCTCAGGTTTCTAACTATTTTATTTCTTTTGGAGTCCTGATTCAAATCAAGCCTTAGCAAAATATATAACTTTTGGCCAGATTTCGGAATGCATGTAGTTGTTCCCTCCTTGTCGCCCGTAACATAGCAACTGAGCACGCAAAAATGGCTTATAACGCTCTGTAGCAGAAGGACCTTTGTCTATTTAGAATAAATTCCTAACGCAGCGCGTCTCTTGGCTTTAAGGAGGAGATAACAGGCGTGCCCTCTAAAATTTAGCCGAAACTTTTGCTGAAATCTTAAATTATCGAAATGCACAGGAATATTCTTAATCATATTCTAATACTGTTAATGCTGTACTAATTAAAATATTCATATAGGAATTAAATATATGAATAAATAAATCAGTTGAATACAGTTTTCTACAATTACTATGTGTATTTATCTTATTAATTGTGTTATTTTGATACATTTAACATTTTATTTTAACATTACTACAAATCATTTTAAACAAAACTGCATATGAAATGTAATTTTTTGTAAAATTATATATGTAAAGCAATTTAGATACGTAAACATAACGTAATGTGTAAAATAACTATCAAATATAAAGAACACGAAATTTTAAAGAACATTTGAAAAATAAACGTGCGCGTACATTTTAATAATGGGATCTAAAAGTGTTTTGTATCGGGAGTTACAAATTAGTTCGGTCCGCTTTCAAAAGATGGCTCTGGCAGTTATGAATGTTTCATAGTGACAGCTGATTTCGGTGGTTTTAGAGAAGTTAGACATCTGTCAATAATATTCAGTTTATATCGCTTTTAGTTTCATACGAAACCCCTGTATTTTACTGTGTTGAATATGTCAAATTTTGTGTTAACTAAGCAGCGTTTGCGAGATTTTTAGTTTTCTGCTTTAATTGGAAGAAAAGTGCAGCTGAAACGCATCGAACGCTTATTGAAGTTTATGGTGACAATGCACCAACTGATAAATCATGTAGGGAATGGTTTCGACGTTTCAAGAATGGTGATTTCAGCGTTAAAGACAAGCCTCGCTCTGGACAGCCAAAAAAATTTGAAGACATAGAATTGGAGGCGTTACTCGATAAAGATCCGAGTCAAACGCAAGAGGAGCTTGCAGAATCATTGGGAGTTACGCAACAAGCAGTTTCCCTACAATTGAAATCCATGTGAATGATTTACAAGCAACACAATTGGGTGCCTTATGAACTGAAACAGAGACGTTGAAAGGCGATTTTTTATTTGCGAGCAGCTGATTCAAAGGCAACAAAGAAAGGGTTTTTTACGTCGGATTATGACTGGGAATGAGAAATGGATATTCTACTATAACCCCAAGAAGAGAATATACTACGCTATGCCCGGCCAATCGATACCATCGACCTCAAAATTAACACCAAAGGCGAATATTCATGTTTCGAAGGTCATGTTGTGTATCTGGTGGGACCAAAAGGGTGTTGTATACTATGAGCTACTACAACCTGGCAATTCCATTACGGGTTATCGGTATAGGCTACAATTGATTCGTTTGAGCCATGCATTACGAGAAAAATGGCCGGAATACGAGCAAAGACATGACAAAGTTATTCTTCTGCATGATAACGCTCGGTTTCATGTCGCAAAAGTCGTAAAAAATTATTTGGAAATGTTCCAGTGGAATATTTTACCGCATCCGCCGTATTCGTCGGACATTGCTCCTTCTGATTACTGGTTGTTCCGACGGATGCTGCACGATTTGGCAGGTCACCGGTTCACTTCTTTCGCAGAAATCGAAAATTGACTCCTAACTTGGATCGCCTCAAAAGACGAGACATTTTTTCTAGATGAATTCCAAAATTGCCTGAGAGGTGTAAAAAAGTAGCAGCCAGTGATGGACAATATTTTGATTAAACTGTTCATTCATTTTGTTCTGAAATAAGTGTATTTTTGACCACAAAAAACGGACCGAATTAATTTTTACCCCCAATTACTATCGGTATCTTCTATGTACGTTCAATTATTTTCAACAGAATTTAATTCAAATTAAGATCTTGTCAAGTTGCACCAATTATTATACTCCCTTTTTAAAAAAAATGTCGATGTAATCATTAAGTTAGTGTCCACTATTTTTATTTTAGATTTATTGTGACATAAGTTTTGTTTTCTTTATATGAAAAAATGACATAAGTTTTATTTTCTTTAGGTGTAAAAGCCAAATTATAAAATTGAATATTGAAAAACTATTTGAATTGCATCGAGGCTACCTATTAACGGCTTTTTTCTCTGAAGGGACATATAATTGTTGTTATTTGTACCCAATATTTTTATATAAATTTAAATGATAATTACGTTGTAAACGTAATATATATGTAATATGTCGAGAGTAGTAACATATTTTTAGAGTACTTTATTGTTGACTCACGACTAATCGACCTATATTTTTCAAATATCTATAATATGTATAATATTATTGCACATATTTTCTACTAAATTTATTAGAATGTAGCTTGTTTCCATTATGTAATGAATTTGCATTTTTGTTTCGTACACTAATTTTGTGATTTTTAGGTAATAGAGGAAGACGGAAGATTATTGAAATTCTCAGATAAAAAGTGATTATTTATTCAACATGAATCCTACGTACAATATGGGAGAGCTTTTAGTTTGTGGAAGCCCATTAGAATCTGAGAAGAGTATTACAGTTGATTTTATATGCTATGCGGGAAAAGCTTTAATGCTAAGAATAATATTCGTCATCATTTTAAAAAATGTGCAAAGAAACCTATTGGGGGATCTATCAAAATAATTGGGAGGGAAGTTGAACGTCAAATTTACGAATGTGCGAATTCTATTTTTATAAATGAGTAGATGAGAGAGGCCGGTTCTGGCGCAATTGGATCTGTTTTACCGACCGAGTAGCAAAGACCAGTTGACACAGTTGGATCTGTTTTACCGACCGAGTAGCAAAGGCCAGTTGGCGCTGTTTCTTTTTTTACCGACCGAATAGGGCCCTGCAGCGGTCGGTACCCTCCTCCGACAGTCGGTATACCCTCGCGAAGATCCGCACCCCTCCACCCACTCTCCCTCCGATCGCGACGACCCGCAGTAGTCGCCCGCGAAGGTCCGCACTCACCCTCCACCGCAGCGGTCCCATCTGGACCCCCTCCAGCGGCCCGTTCGCGACGACCCAAGTTCATCCACCCCCTCCAGCGCACTCGCCCCTATATTGCGTTCACTTATATCTAAAAAAATAGGGAGGATATTAATACATCACAGAAACAACTTAATCATTAAGATAACACGACGGAAATTAAAGCTATTATTTTTGCATCAGAAAACCAACACACGCATACTACTCCTTTTATTCCCCTGTAGCCAGAAAATATTTCCATTCTCCACCTACTCCGTTTTCCCGGATGAGTCGGCGATATCCTCAGAGTCTATCTCGGTACCCGCCTATCGCATTTACTTACATCTAAAAGAGGAATATAGGGAAAAGGTAATAGGGAGAATATTAATTTAAAAAACATAAGCAGTAACCCGTAACCGCCCGACCGCTGATAGAGCCAAATCATGCCGCTAATGCTCGGAGCATCTGCATAAACAGTAACCCGAAGCCTCCCAATAACAAAGATCGGCTCACCCTGCAGCGGTCGGTACCCGCCCATCGCATTCACTTACATCTAAAAAGAGGAATATAGGAAAAAGGTAATAGGGAGGATATTTAGTTACAAATATCTTTTACGATCAAAAATAGTTTATTATTATTTATCAGGAGCATTTCGACCACTAGTTGAAAATTTTAAATACATTTTGCAACGCGCAGTGTTCTCGATGTTTCTCGCATCGGTATGTATTACTTGAATCAAGTTCTTGTAAAGAGATGATATCCTCATACACTGCATGTATTGTTTCAATGATTAAATGTCTCCGCATGTCGCTAAGAATATCCCGCAACCATCGCCGTTTTTCAAGTCCTTTGACGTATACTAGTGAATGTTTCTCATCGCCATTTTCTTCCATCGCATAACGTAAGGCATTCCTGATTAGCCGCGTAACTGCACAGTACGGTATACATCCATCCGCCCATAATAATCCATGATGATTAGCGGTCAACCATGAAACTTGAAACTGTTCAGATCGTTTGAGAAGATTCCACGAATAAGGCGATCTAAAGATATAGTGAGAGAGAACAGTGCCATTTCTCAATATCGCTACTTCCTTCACAATAAATGTTCTCCCGACGTTGAATCCTTGCATGTCCACAAATGTCGGCACGTTCATGATGAAATATTCTTTAACACTGATTTGAGAAGAATGTCGTGTATAGCAGTTCTTTCTGCTTTTTATTCCTTTCTCATATTGTTTTGTTAGTTGAGTTTGCGCACTATGTTGGTTAACGGACTGTATTCAACTACGCGATCATGTAGGATGAGACGGTACGCGATAGTATTCACCGGTATGTTCTCTTTAGATTCAAATTCTATTCGCACATCCACAGTGGCACTCTTGATTGATTCATTTTGACGCGAACAATCGATAACCACGAAAAGACCTCGCCGCAGAAAATCATCAGTTGTTAACCATACATCAGCACTGTTATATCCATAGTATGTATATAGATGTACGAAAACGTTTATACATATCGTAAAGTATTGCGTATCTTCTCTTTGCAAAGTCCAAATTCGTATCATTGTACGGATAACACTCTAAATTTAGATAGAGTTTTGTGTGGATCAAATTGCAGTTGTCGAATTGAGTTATATTTTCCGCCATGACATTCTTCCGACCAGTCTGTAGTGCAAAAATAACATATCGCGGTTTATCCAAATTAGTGGCAGTTTTGAGAGGCAACACGTGTTTGGTAGTGTTTTGTAGCAGAGGAAATTCATACAGATCCCACGAGCGGAAACTCATGCTCAGGTATCGGTCGTTCTCCAAGGTTTTCAACAAGGAAAGCTTATTGACATCGTTCAAGAGTACGTGAGGCATTCTCCATTGCATCTTGAATAGCTCCACCTTAGGCTCCAACGCCGATGATCCATGTAAACAGTTGTTGTCACTGCGCGATCGTATGAGAATCAATTCGTGGTGCGCATTAATCACTATACGCCAATAGTCTTCACAAAATCCTAGCAACATGCTGAGCGGTACGCAAAAGTTGAAGTATGCATCTGCCGAATGAGCGTTGATCGTATCCCACGCAGCATTTTTCATGCCATCAATTTTGTCAGAAGATAACGATACCTAATTCTTGAGCGTGGAAGTTATTCCAACGTTTCTGTTACGATCAA
>NW_014554651.1:0-11456 GCF_001313825.1 Dinoponera quadriceps | reverse complement strand
CAACATAAAGATAACTCCCGCATGGCAATGTGTATAAATCCTGCTGTTGTATGGGTATTCTTATCTCATCGCTATATCCTAATGTTGTGTTGGGTATGGGTTGTACGTGTGAGATTCAATCTTGACGGTACGATCGTCAAAGATCGGCTCAACTTCAATGTTCAAAATGTCAGTCATATCTTTTTTTTCCTCAATTATTCCGTACGATGAATCCCAGAGATTTCAAAAACTCTACGTTCAACGCACTGAGTTTCTTTCGAGCGGAGAATTTTGTACTGCCGATTGCGCGTCTCGTAAACAATTTATTTCCCACTTGTTTCTCCTGCTGATCCACTTGATTCACCACAAGCATCTCATAGATTTCACCTAATATCGTCGCCGTCGTATGTGCAACCTGACGGTAATCTCTTCTCCTCGAAAATCAAGCGATCGTCCTTCTTGATCCACAACACGCACCGTTAAATCCGTAATGCTCCGTGCGATGATTGGAAGGTAAATGACATGTGCCGGCGTTTCCGATATTTTATATCTTGGTGCCACTATAGGCGAGAATTCATGTATCGTATGTACGCGCGTACCGTTGCTATACGCACCACTGACAACGTTGCATTCAATACGAATAATATTCACTTTGATAATCTTAATCGGCGCGTCCAATTCATACCATCGTTGCGGCTCTAATATACGATTCGAGGAGAATCCCAAGAGTGAGCCAATGTTGTTTGAATTGCAAAAATTTATTCTATAAGCCCATTTTATTTCGCTTTTCATCGTATTAAGATTTACATGAATTATTATAGCATATTCATCCTCATTATATCTATATAGAGTATTCTTGTTAGTTTTCGCCTGCACTGTTTTTCGAGATTGTAAAATTGTGGGTCTTAAATATTCGCGTATCGTTGTTTTGCAAACAATTCGTACGATCCTTCAGGAAGCACAATTTCTTCGTCGTTATCGTCATAGTAAAACTTATTATTCGACAAAGTTACGTTCGGTATCGTGTTTCAAAATCGTACGTTTCAAAATCCGTTACACCGAGCTCATAATAATCTTCGCTTAAATCTACAGCTAGAAAGTAGCTCACTGCAAGAGTGCTACTGGTGCCGGTCAAAGTAAGCGTCAGCGACATGTTCGCAAAAACTGTTGAACGAATATTTGCTGCTGTTAGTAAAATATCACCCCTTAAATCCGTAACAATCATCTACCGTTTGGAGGAACTGTAAACACAATTGTCCACAAATGCTTTGATTGTAACGTTGATAAGACGTACGATTGTACTGAATTGTCCCGTTTTTCTCAAGATAACGCTTAAGTTCTTTCAGCGGCTGAAGATTTCCAAAACTGTCAAAGTATATTGCACGATTTCCCCTCTTCACATACGCTACCCAGTGAGTACCTGGGCCTTCTTTGCTGTCTAAATTTACAATACCGCTCTCGTTGTAATATACTCCATCTACTGGTAAGGTGTCACGCATGAAAACACCTCGAAAGAAAGGTATACGCATACACCTCGCCAGTTTTTCCAACTGTACGTTGGTCATTGCACCCGCGGATAATTTTAGCGTCTCTTTGAGGTTTTTTTTTTTTCTTCGAGACACATTTTCCACCTTTGTATGGAGCAAGATTGACTCCTCGACCTTTCATAACACGTTTTTCTATGGCACGATGATGACGTTTTAATTCTTCCAATTGACGTTGCGAGGCTTTCTTATCGTTTACCGCTTTGACGACTCCAGCTGCTCCTCCGACCAGCGAACCGACTACTCCTAATAACGGTAGAACTGGCAAAACACCACCACGTTTCGCCGTCCGAAGTATTCGTTTTTTTTTTCATCATCTTCTTCGTTTTTATACCTATGCCGAGTTTTATCTTTATTTTCATCGCCATCCAGCTGCTGTAGCTGCAGCTCTCTCGCCTAGAGTCGAATTTTTCGCAGTTATGCGTTCTCAAACTCTCACAGCGAGAATCTTATCTGCTGCGTGCCTTTCAGTGAGATCGTTGCTACGCGATTACGCGATATCGTGCTCGCGACACGCGGCGTCTAATAGATAAATACCTTGATTGCCACTGGTCAATCGTTTTGCCAAGCGAGTTCCAAGACTGCAAAAATTATATCCAGGTATGTGTAACTCGATGGGCAGCGCGTTTATCGCGCGATTCAACATACCACTACCTCGTTTTATATTTGTCGCTGACATTCGTCTCTGATCAATGGTGCTGGACCGTCGATGTGCGTTCGCTGCAAAGGGCGATTGTAGTGCTCTTTACAGCAACGATGACTTTGCACTTCCGAATCCGCTCTTATATGCTCGGGAAGTTTGTCCCACAAAACGTCAATGTGTCTCGGAAATTCGCGCAATAGGACAACCTTCGGTATGTATTTCAACTGTTCGGAGGTTAGGTTTCGAATGTTACGAGCATCCGACAGTAGGAGAAACATTTTCGAAACTGAGCAATTTGACACGATGCATACCTATAAATAGTTCAATCATGGCGATTCGTTAACGAAATCAACTTTGTAACTTGCAGAGGAAACATGCGGTTCGTGAAGCAGCCGACAGTGATACGCGTGGAAAATTTTGACGATAGAACACGATTAATGAGAGAAAACAAAGAGATCCGTAAACATGGAGACGTGTTACCGAGTACTATACGCCCAATCATATGCGGTCCTTCGAATTGTAGTAAAACAAACGTTCTCATAAGCTTGTTGAAGAGCCCGCATGGTCTGCGTTTTGAGAACGTGTACGTATATTCGAAGTCGTTGATGCAACCCAAATATCAGTATTTGAAAAATCTCTTGACGTCGATAGATGAAATTGGTTATTTTACATTCTCCAATAATTCCGACGGTATTCCAGCAAATGAGGGGCACACGAATTCAATCTTTGTATTCGATAACGTTGCATGCGATAAGCAAGATACGATAAGAGAATACTTTTCAATGGGAAGACATTAGAACGTCGACTGTTTCTATCTCTGTCAGACATATGCGAGAATACCTAAGCATCTTATACGCGACAATGCGAACCTGCTGATCTTGTTTAAACAAGATGGTACCAATTTAAAACATGTATACAACGATCACGTTAACACTGACATGTCGTACGATGATTACTGTACATTGTGTCGCAAGTGTTGGCAGCGCAAATACGGGTTCGTGGTAATAGACAAGGATAGCTCACTCACTAATGGACGATATCGAAACGGATTTAACAAATACACGATACCGTGAGACGAATAGTCGTAGTTGAAACGCCTCCAACGTTTTTTTTTCTAAAACAACAATATGACGATAATCGACAGTGGGAAAGAAATTCAGGATCGTGAAAAAATAGCAAAAGAGATTGCAAAAACAAGCGTCTCGATTCGTAAGAAATATCACGCTTTGAAAACTGGTATAATAGAAGAAGATATCGCAATGGAAAAACGTTTCAAACCTATAATCGAGCCTCTACAGAAAATTGTTAAAAACACCGTCGATTTCATTCCGCTCGTGTTGAAGAATACGCCGATTGAAGATGTGAAAAATGAAATATTACTTCCACAAGGAAAAAAGGAGCATATGAGAAAGATGGAAACGAAAGAGAGAAAACTAGTGATCGTGAATACACATGCTAACAAGGGAAAGAATGAACGGAAAAGAAGAAGATTAGAGGACGATATTATTTTGGATCAACCACGAAAAAAACCAAGAAGAAGGATTTCATCGGATACGTTATCGGCACCACTCACGCAACAACGTGTTGAAGTCGTGGACACGCTTGCTTATGAGGACGTTTATGAGACCGAAAATGAGTCTCTCGAGAAATCTGTGCAACATGAATTGCAAACATCGGAAGGTCGACTATCATTACAAAGTCAACTGGGTCCACTAGGCCAAAAGTATATTGTGGATAATTTGAGTGGTGAGAGAAAGAGAAATGTAGACACCGTTTACGGAGTTTATTTAAGCAACGAAGGACCGATGCTTGGCGACAAACGTTTCGATGTGGATATAGATAATAATCCAGGGCCACAAAATGAAAAANAGCAAGCGTGTCCACGACTTCAACACGTTTATGAGACCGAAAATGAGTCTCTCGAGAAATCTGTGCAACATGAATTGCAAACATCGGAAGGTCGACTATCATTACAAAGTCAACTGGGTCCACTAGGCCAAAAGTATATTGTGGATAATTTGAGTGGTGAGAGAAAGAGAAATGTAGACACCGTTTACGGAGTTTATTTAAGCAACGAAGGACCGATGCTTGGCGACAAACGTTTCGATGTGGATATAGATAATAATCCAGGGCCACAAAATGAAAAACGGGTGGAGCATTACGGAGCTCAGCATATCTTTATGTTTTTTGGGTCGCAGATTATGATGCCGGTGTCTGTTTGTCTCCAGCACGTCTGTGTCAAGATCAAATGAAGGTCAAACACCTTAGATGGGGTTGTACAATATTTTGATCCCGGATTCTGAAAGAGCAGAAAATTCTAGGTCCGAATATGCTTTGACCTTCAGGCCAAAGGACCTCCGGAGGTCCTTCAGGGGTTATCTGAAGGTAAAACCTTTTCGTGCCTGCCCCCAGGGCACCTCCACGCGGTGACGGCGGGCAACGGGTCACCGGCGAAGTCCCTGGGTGAAGGCGTTCAAGCCGTCATGGCAGGCACACTGTTTCTCTGTGTATACATGTGTAGGTGTGTATCTATTTGCGTTTGTTTTTCTTCTGACGTTATAGAAACTACTGGCGTTTTAGTTATTTTGATTCAATACTTGAGACCGGACGTTTTTTAGATACACTATTCAAATCGAAAAAATTTTTTTAGTAGAGTTACAAATCGGAAATTTATTTACGTGTTCTTTTATTCGCTAAACTTCTCTTGAGGGATTTTCTTTTGTGTTCATTAGATGTGTCTCTTTTCAAAGACCAGCAATGGTCTGCCATCATGTTCACATCCCAAACACCATGATACTTCCTCTCAAACTCTTTCAAGTCTCGGTGAAATCTCTCACCCCGCTCCTCACTGAAGTCTCCTAGATTCTCAGGGAAGTAATCGATGTGGAAATGGAGAAAATAGATTTTCAAATTCATTAAACATCTCATCCTTCGGAAGTTTTCTAACAGTCTCTCAACAATATTCTTGTAATCAGGGTCTTTGTCATTTCCCAAGAACTTTTGTTGAACTTCTTTGAAACTGCTCCAAGCTACTTTTTCATTAGTTGACAATCTCATTTCAAATTCTTCATTTTTAATCAGTTCTCTTATTTGAGGGTCATCAAAAATACCTTCATTAATTTTCGCTTCAGAGATATTGGGAAATTCTCAAATAAGTACATGAAAGCATCGCTTTGAGATGCCCCCATTGCTTTGATAAGCTGATTAAATAAGCCTAGTTTGATATGAAAAGGTGGTAGAATAACTTTATGACTAGGAATTAGGCTCTTCTGAACAACGTTCATAGACCCTGGAGTGAATGCTTGCCTGAGTGGCCAGTCCTTTTTTACATAATGTTGGTCTCGGGCACGACTATCCTACTCACAAATGAAACATGGATACTTTGTGTTGCCGCTCTGTTGACCTAATATTGGGTTGGCAAATAAGTTCGTTCGGTTTTTTTGACTGGTATAAAATACAATTTATTTAATATACAAAATATATAGTAATCAATAATGTATTGACCATTCTTTTCTATGACTTCTTGCCATCTTTTACCAATTTAATAATCTCACATTCATAAAACGTCTGAGGTTTACCGGCAAAAAACTGATCCAGTTGCGTTTTAACAGCTTCATTATTAGCAAAGTTTTTCCCGTTCAGAGAATTTTGCAGCGACCGGAACAAATAATAATCAGAGGGTGCCGGTGAATAAGGAGGGTGAGGCAAAACATCCCAGCCAAGCCTTAACAATTTGTCCCGAGTAGTTAATGAAGAATGGGGTCTGGCATTGTCGTGGTGGAAGACGACTCATTTTCGATTTGTCAATTCTGGACGTTTCGAACGTATCGCTTGATTCAATTTCGTTAATTGGGAGCAATATACAGTTGAATCGATAGTCCTGCCTGATGGTAAGAGCTCATAATAAATGATACCTTTATAATCCTACCACACTGAGAGCATAATTTTCTTCGGGTGAAATCCTGCCTTCGAGGTTGTTTGTGGTGGTTCACTGCTGCTTCCTCACGATCTTTTACGTACTACGTTATTGTAGACGATCCACTTTTCATCTCCCGTAACCAACCGCTTCTAAAATGGATCGTTTTCTTTGCGTTTTAGCAGCGCGTCGCAGATGGAAATGCGAGCGGTTAAGTTGGCCTCGGTCAATTCGTGCGCCACCCAAACATTGAGGCGAGAAACGTATCCCAACTGACGCAAATGGTTTTCTACACTTGTGTGGGATATATTAACATATTAACGGCGGGCGATCTCGACGAAAGTATGCTAAGTAGCGCGGCGGCCGCCCGACTCGTTTTTCGGCCTAGAGCGGGCGATATTTTGTGTGATCATAAAAACTTTAAGGTACAGTCGAGCTAAATTGTATTACTACGACTCCCGCCTTTAAGCCGCAGTCGAGATAAATCGTAGTACTACGATTCCCGCCCTTAATGTGTTAAGTGTCGTAGCAATCTTTCGTACTGTTTGCAATGGATTTTTGTCGACGGTATTTTTTATTACAGCTGAATCAATCTCTGCTGGACGACCAGAATGGGACGAGTAACTAACATCAAAATCTGCAGAATGGAATTTGGCAAACCATTTTTGACACACACGTTTTGTTAAAGCAATCCCCATACACATTACAAATCTTTTTATGAGCTTCCGCAGCTCGTTTTCCTTTTTTAAAATAAAAAATTATAATATGGCGAAAATGGACGTTCTTCTCTTCCATATTTGCAACCGTGCAGTACGCACAATACTTTGGTATTAACCGGAGTATGTTTACAAATAAGTCAGGTGGAAAGTCGCTTTTCAGCTGCGCAAGCGCGTTGCACGATAGCGCTGTAGAAAAAAGATAGCAGAACGAGTAAACCTACTCCGATTAAGGGGGAAGTCTACTGTAAAATTTTCAAAAAATCAATTTTTTGTTTATTTGCTTAAAAAATACTTTGAACCCTCTAAAATAAAGTACATTAGATGTCATAACCGGATAAATTCTTCTTCATTGAAATTTCGACTTTTTAACAAAGCGCTCCGAAACGCGTACCTGCGGCAAATTCCTATCTATTCGGCGGGTACAGCGTAGTGACTTGCAATTCAATTTCTATCATTTCTAATACTCCAAGTANCACACAAAAATGAATGCACTGCGAATCACGTTGGTAGCGCCGGAAAAATGAAGGTGGACGCGTCTAAAGATATGTTCATGAGATCGGAGAAATTACACGGCCTGAAATATACCTCCTATGTCGGTGACGGCGATTGCAAAACTTTCAAAGAGATAACAGAATGTAACCCTTACGGCGAAAATATTATTGTCCAAAAAAAAGAATGCGTTGGCTATGTCCAGAAAAGAATTGGAGCACAACTAAGAAAACTAAAAAAAGATACTAAAGGACTGGGCGGCAAAGAAAAGCTCACAGCAAAACTAATAGATGAACTTAGTGTTTATTACGGGTTAGCCATCCGAAGGAATAAAGATCCTATGCCGGATATGAAAAAGGACTATTCTGAAACACAAAGCATTGACAAACGAGAAACCACAACATAAGGATTGTCCGCAAGGTGAAGACAGCTGGTGTACCTGGCAACAAGCCAAAGCTCAAGGTAATCTGTTCGATTTTGAACACAAACCGGCTCTCTCTAGCGACGTGCTGAAGGCCATCACACCTATATACGAAGAGCTGAGCAACGAAAATTTGTTAACACGTTGTGTTGGAGGATATACACAGAACAGCAACGAGAGCCTGAATGCGATGATCTGGTCGTTAGCTCCGAAACAAACATTCAGCGGCGCAAAAACCGTCTATAATGCGTTGTATTGTGCTGCGAGCATTTTCAATAAAGGCTACTCCAGTATCCTCAAAATGATGGACATTTGAACATCAAAATAGGACAAAACGCCTTCAATTTATACAACACCGTGGACGAGCGCAGAATATCACAAGTAAACGAACGGTCGTTCGACGCTTCAAAAAAGGAAGAATCGAAAGAAGAACGGCGCGATTGGCACTCGAAGAGGATTTCCTTGAAGAAGAAGGTGTACTATATGAAGCAGGAATGGGCGATTAATGGTAAGAAGCTTAAAAATGATTTTTTCATTGAAAAATATAATGCCGAAACTTTAAACGCGTTTTCCTCGAAACTAAGTTTTTCAATACGGTGTACACGATATCTCGAGTTTTAATGAATGAATCGACTTGAAATTTTAACCACATATTCTCTGGAATAGTGTCTCTCGTCTAGCGGAGCATTTTTTGATATCGTTTTTTGTGTAATTGTTATAAACAATAATAACATCAAATTTGGGCAAAAAATAGAAAAAAAATTTCAAGAATTTTTTTTCGGCGCCAAAATTTTTTATCGACAAAATCCTCCGTCAGACGAGAGTCAATACTATGTAGATGATAACCATATTTTGTTTTTTGTTTCAGATTACCCAAACATGAAATTTCATGTACACCGTTTGGGCACCTAAAAAAACGGACCTGCACTTGAAGTAGTGCCACGACGGCAATTTTGAATATTTCGATTTGAAAATTTTTTTACAAATACTTGAATATATAATAAAGATGACGGTTTAATTTAATTTAATGTATAAGTCATATTTTGTTAGAAAAAAAATCCGGAACTTCGGCCTGTTTTTTCCCTTGTCACAGTAGACTTCCCTCTTAAGTGCCCCAAACATATGGGAGTCGCATGGTGACAGGTCTGGGCTGTAGGGTTGATGTTCTAGGACAGCCCAGTGCATATCGGCCAATTTTTGTTGTGTTACTGCTGCAGTGTGGGGTCTGGTGTTGTCTTGGAGAAGCAACACACTTCTGATCGGAATGCCGCGTCTTTTTGACCGATAGGCAGCTTGAACTGAAGTTCCTGAGAGATTTCAAGGACAATTAAGTGCCGATCGCCTTCGATAAGCTTCCGAACAGCTTCGGTATTCTGCGCTGTGACACTGATGCGGGGACGACGCGGGTGGGCAATGTTTTCAACACGCTCCCGTCTTTTCTTGAATTCGTTACACCACTGCTTCACTCGAGCCTATGAAAGGGTTCTTTCCCCGAACTGTGGGAGTAAACGGCGCAAAATTTCAGCAGCATTTACATTTTTGTTGACGAGAAACTTAATAATAACACGTTGTGCAACTGCAGGATGTATCTTTTTTTTGCTCATCGTGATTGCTGCTGAGAGTGAGAAGCACGTGACGGGCCAACGTTATTACTGCCTTCCATATGACCCCACTCAACTGTCCAAAACGTTGCAGACGTTGCAGCTCATGCAGCGGACGGGCGCGCAATTTAAAAAGGCTCGTTTATATTAAATCTTCTCTCGTATACGAGGGTGGTCTCTAAAGTACCCGACCTGACCTAGAAATGGCGGTAGTTGTTTGAAAAATATTACTGTATTAGAAAGTACACAATCTATAAAGCATATGTTTCAAATTTGAAGACGCCACGTTGTTTAGTATTTGTTTGGCAGCTATCAATATTGAACGTTTTCAGTGAATTTGTGAAAATGGAGAAAATTGGTCATCGTTATGTGATACAATACTTTTATTTGAAAGGCCTCAGCCCAACCAATATAAAAGCTGAACTGGATTCTACTCTGGGTGAGTTTGCTCCTTCGTTTACAACAGTAAAATATTGGGTAGCAGATTTTAAACGAGGCCGTACGAGCTGCCAAGACGAGCATCGCAGTGGTCGACCAAATGAGGTGACATTTTTAGAAATGGTGAAGAAAATCCACAAAGGGGTACTGGATAATCGTCGACTGAAAGTGCGCGAGCTAGCAGACATAGTAGGCATTTCAAAAAGTGCGGTACATCGCATATTATCTGAAAATTTGGACATGAGAAAGCTGTGTGCAAGATGGGTGTCGCGTTTGCTCACACTCGAGCAAAAACAGTGTCGTGAAGATGTTTCAATTGAGTGTTTAGCGAAGGTTCACAGTAACAAACGCCCCCTCGGATTATTTTTTGTTCCCAAACTTGAAAAAATGGCTCAGTGGTCAAAGATTTTCCAACGATGAAGAAGTGATATCGGCAGTTAATGGCTATTTTGAGGAGCAAGACAGTTCTTATTATAAAAAGGGTATCGAACTTATTGAACATCGCTGGGAAAAGTGTAGAAAATAGAGCTGAAAAGAGATTATGTTGAGAAATAAATATATTTTTTTCCAAAATTTTTGTATTTTCTTTGTTGGGTCGGGTACTGCATGGACCACCCTCGTATTCAATATGACTATGGTTTGGTATGTGAAAATCGGAACTTTTAAATTACCGCCTATAGTATCGGTTATATTAATAAATTGAAAATTCCGAAAACTACCCAACTGTTGATGTTATATTCGATTAAAAGGTAGTTTACAGCATACTAATTTTTAATCATTAACTGTAATTTTTACTTATTTGTTAATATTCAATATATTAAAATATTATTATTAATCTTATTATTTTATTCTCATATTGGTAGAATCTTAGAAATATCGATTAGTTTTTCATATTGAGCACAAAATTTAATGAACTGAAAAATATCTTCCCATGATAATATTAATCCTATCGAAAAGTTTTTTTTAAGGATATAGAAGAAATGTAGCTAAATATCCCAAATTATAACTTAGCAAAATGTATGTAAAGTTTCTTAGAACTTACAACCAACATATCTAATATAATATAATATAATATAATGTAATTTCATAGAAACATCTAAAAATAACATGCTTTAAAAGTATGTTCATAAATATGATAGTCCTGAAAACTACCTTCTGATATATAAACCTTTATATTTTAGAAAATAGAAATTAATTTTCATATTTTCAAGTGGTTTCGATTTCAATAAGATGCGAATTCAATATCTATACAATAAAATTGTATAACCCTGAAAACTGCCTTTTCATAAACATATATATATATATATAAATATAATCAATTTTCTGCCCGACGAGTGATTTTTTCAAGTTTGGAAACAAAAAAAAATCGCACGGAGCCAAATCTGGAGAATACGGTGGATGGGGCAGCAGTTCGTAGTCCAATTCGACCAATTTGGCCGAATGAGGAGGTCATCGTCGCCACGGAGGCCTTTGCCNGTCGCCACGGAGGCCTTTGCCGACTTCGAGAAAACGTATTTTTTAGATGGGTTAAAGAAGTTGGAGCATCGCTGGGTCAAGTGTATCTAGCTAAAAGGTGACTATGTTGAGAAATAAATCGCCACTTTTCCAAAATTTTCGTTTATCTTTTGTAGGCTAAGTACTTATAGGACCGCCCTGGTATATATATACTAGGTGTACCGGTATGAAGTGAGCGTTTTTTTGTGAAA
>NW_014554650.1:0-5698 GCF_001313825.1 Dinoponera quadriceps | reverse complement strand
TACATATGACGATTTCAAAGTAATCTTGTCGGAGGAGCCATTTTTTACAAACGGCGGAAACTTATTTGTATTACTAATAAATAAATAAACAAATAAATAAACCAAAAAAATAAAATAGAAGAAAATAATACAAATTAGCAGCGAAAAATCTAAAAGATAAAAAGATGTAAAGAAAAATAAACCGAAAAAAAGACTTAAAAAAATCGCAAGAATGAAAAGAAGGTTATGCCGTCGTTTTACATATATACCACGAATCATTAAAAATATTAAGCTACAAAAATTTAAAAATTAAAAAGAACAAAGAAGCAGAAGAAAATAAAAAAAAATGAGGAAAAAAAACTTAGAAAAAAGCAATAAATAGAAGAAGGATAAGTCGACGCTTTACATCTATCATATGTAGAACGCTTCACAACCTGCCTTCCCGACAGATGTAACAAATATCATTTTTAAGAAAATCCGGTAACCTAACTCATCCTGAACTCATCCTGACCTCATCGTGACCTCGTCCCGATGTCATTCTGACCCCATTTTGTACACGGCTGTCTCATGTTATATAGGGTATGCTACGAAGGCGGCATGGAGAAAGTAAATAAATAAATAAATAAATACATAAAAAAAATTAAATAAATTAAATATGTAAATATACATTTAAATAAATAAACGTAATAAAATAAAATAGAAGAAAATAACACAAATTAGCAAAGAAAAAAGAAAATGTTAAATCGAAAGACGATAAAAATCCGAGAAAAACTTAAAAAAACGCAAGAATAAAACGAAAGTTAAATCGTCTATTTACATATATATCACAAATCATTAAAAATATTACGCTACAAAAATTTAAAAATTAAAAAAGACCAGAAAGCAGAAAAAAAGCAAAAAAAAATTATAAAAAAGGACATAGAAAAATAGCAATAAATAGAATATGGAGAAGTCGACGCTTTACATCTATCACGAATTAATGACAGAAAATGAAGAACAAAAAGAGTAAAGTTTAAAAAAAAGCAAAAAAAGGACAGAAAAAAACTATCGAGAAACTGGAAAAAATTTAAAAGCAAGTTGGAAATAAATAACATAAATAAATTGGTAACAAAAAAATATGTAATATTTCGATTTGTGAAGAATTGGAAGCCCGAAAGCAAGAATGACTTTTGGTTTTTAAGGGAAACCAGTTGTAACTTTCGAACAAGTGATGATAGGGGGGCGGGGCTGTGTTTGTTAGAAAGCCTGAAGAAAGGGGTGTCGATCTCCGCACTCCCGATATATTATTAGCAGTCGTTGCAGAGTTGTGAGACGTTCTCCATTCCAAAAACGAAACTTCAAAAAATACAGTGCCTCAACGGGAGGTGTTGGAAGGGCGGGGTGAGTGCGAATGATTGCGCTTCCCAAGGCAGCAACGTCCCCTCAGACACCAACCTTACCTCACAAATGGTTTACTAGATACGGGCAAATGAACAAAAATAGANCTCAACGGAAGGTGTTGGAAGGGCGGGGTGAGTGCGAATGATTGCGCTTCCCAAGGCAGCAACGTCCCCTCAGACACCAACCTTACCTCACAAATGGTTTACTAGATACGGGCAAATGAACAAAAATAGAGGGGGGAAAGCTACTAAATCCCTTTTCACACACTAATAATGTATCCCCTGCCTGCCCCGACCGATGTCACAAATATCATTTTTCCGAACACCCGGTAAGCTAACTCGTCCTGAAGTCATCCTGACCTCATCGTGACCTCGTCCCGATCTCATTTTGACCCCAATTTGACTACTGCTTTCCCATGTTATGTTAGGTATTATCCGAAGGCGGCATGGAAAGAGTAAAAAAATAAATAAATAAATAAATATATAAATAAAATAAAATAAATTAAATTAATAAATGAATAAATAAATAAATATAGAAAATAAATGAAAAAGAAGTAAATGACACGAATTAGCAGCGAGAAACGTAAACGTTAAAAAGATGAAAAGAAAGTAAAAAAACCGAAAAAAAGACTTTAAAAAAACGCAAGAATAAAGCGATGATTAAGCCGTCATTTTACATATATGCAACGAATCACTAATAATATTAAGCTACAAAAATTTGAAAATTAAAAAAAACCGAAAATCAGAAGAAACCCAAAATAAATTAAAAAAACACTTAGAAAACTAAGAAATAAATAGAAGAAATATAAGTACTTGTTTTACGTTTATCACGAATTAATGACAAAAAATCAAGCAACAAAAAGAGTGAAGTTTAGAAAAAGTGAAAAAAAAAACAGAATAGAAACTTTTAAAAATCCTAGGAAAAACTAAACATCAAGGTGGATATAAATAACATAAATAAATAGGTAACAAAAAAAATATGTTATATTTCAATTTGTGAAGAAATAGAAGCCCGAGCAAGAATGACCGTTAGGTTTTTAAAGGAAACCGGTTGTAACTTTCGTACGAGTGATGTTAGAGGCGTGGGGATGTGTTCGTTAGAAAACCTGAAGAAAGGGGCGTCAGTCCCCGCAACCCCGGTATATTATTAGCTATCGTGGCCGAGTTGTGAGGCATTCTCCATTCCAAAAACGCAACTTTAAAAAATACAGCACCTCAACGGATAGTGGCGGAAGGGCCGGGGGAGAGCGACTGATTGCGATTCCCAAGGGCTGCAATATCTCCACAGACACCAACATTACCTCAAAAATGGTTTACGAGATACGAGGGAGTGGACAAAAATGGAGAGGGGAAAATGTACCACTTTTTTTTTCAAACTCTAATAATGTATTCCCTACCTGCCTGACCGATGTAACAAATGTCATTTTTATGAAAACCCTGGAACCTAACTCATCCTGAACTCACCCTGACCTTATCGTGACCTCGTCCCGATCTCATTGTTACCCCATTTTGTACACGGCTGTCTCATGTTATATTGGGAACGTTACGAAGGCGGCATGGAAGAAGTAAATAAATAAATAAATAAATATATAAAAAATATTAAATAAATTAAATATTTAAATAAATATTTAAATAAATAAACAAAATAAAATAAAGAGAGGAAAGTTACACAAATTAAAAACCAAAAACGAAAATGTCAAAAGATCTAAAAAAAGAAATAAGCCCAGAAAAGATTTAAAAACACAAGAATAAAAAAAAGGTTAAGTCGTTTTATTACTTATATATCACGAATCAAAAAAAAAACTTCAAAAATTTAAAAATTACAATTACACAAAAGCTGCAGAAAAAAAATTAGGAAAGAAAAGCAATTAATGTCAAATAAATCTTTCGTTTCTTTACGTTAAACCGTTAAAGCATGAAAACTGAAGATCGTGATTGAAATATTCTGCTTTTTTATGTTTTTTCCATGCTGCAGCCACGAAGAATTCATGCGGCGAGCGATACTTTCGTTTCTACTGCAGAAATCGTGAACTAAAGCAAATTCACTTTTCGGCTTAAATCTTTTCTACCAACTACGCTAGTTGCAACAGAAAAGTTAAAAGAAATCAATCTGCGGGCGAAACTAGCTAGTTTGCATTTAATAAGCGAAGTGACGTGAACGTCTAGTGAATCTTGCGTTTTTTTACATTAAATTGTAAACGGATGCAAACTGGAGAGTGTGATTAAAATACTCAGCTTTATTACGTTATTTCCATGAGGCAGCCTAGAGGATTTCAGTCGGCGAGCGTTTCTTTCGATTCTACATCAGAAAATGTGAATGAGAGCAAATTCACGTTTCGGCTTGAATCTTTTGGACCAAATACGCTAGTTCCATTAGGAAAAGAAAGCAATCTGAGGGCGAAACTTGCGAGTTTGTCTGTAATAAGCAAAGTAACGTGAATGTCGAGTGAATCTTGCGATTCTTTAAGTTAAATTGTGAACGGATGCAAACTGAAAAGAGTGATTGAAATATTCAGCTTTATTACGTTATTTCTATGCTGCAGCCTCGAGGATTTTAGGCGGCGAGGGTTTATTTCGATTCCACATCAGAAAACGTGAACTAATGCATATTCACGTTTTGGCTTGAAACTTTTAGACCAAATACTCTTGTTCCTCGGGAAATTGTAAAAGAAATCAATCTGCTAGCGAAACTTAAGAGTTTTGCGTGTAATAGGGGAATTAACGTGAATATATAATGAGTCTTGCATTCCTTTACGTTAAATCGGGAACGGATGCAAACTGGCGAGTGTGATTAAAATATATAGCTTAATTACTTTATTTCCATGCGGCAGCCTCGAGGATTTCAGCCGGAAAGCATTTCTTTCGATTCTACATCAGAAAACGTGAAATAGTGCAAATTCACATTTAGGCTTGAATCTTTCGACCAAATACGCTAGTTCCACCAGAAAAGGAAAGAAATCCATCCGCTGGCGAAACTTGCGAGTTTGCGTGTAATAGGCGAAATAACATTAATGTCGTGTGAATCTTGGGTTTCTTTACGTTAAATCATGAACGGATGCAAACTGGCGAGTGTGATTGAAATATTCAGCTGTATTACGTTATTTCCATGCGGCAGCCTCGAGGATTTCAGCAGGCGAACGTTTCTTTCGATTCTACATTAGAAAACGTGAACTGATGGGAATTCTCGTTTCGGCTTGAACCTTTTCGACCAAATACGCTAGTTCCACCAGAAAAGGTAAAAGAAATCAATCTTCGGGCAAAACATGCGAGTTTGCGTGTAATAGGCGAAATAACGTGAAAGTGGAGTGAATTTTGCGTTTCTATACGTTAAATCGTGAACGGATGCAAACTAACAAGTGTGAATGAAATATTCAGATTTATTACGTTATTTCCAAGCGGCAGCCTCGAGGATTTCAGCCGGTAAGCGTTTCTTTCGATTCTACATCAGAAAACGTGAAATAGTGCAAATTCACGATTCGGCTTGTATTTTTTCGACCAAATACGCTAGTTCCATGAGAGAAAATAAAAGAAATCAACCTGCTGGCGATTCTTGCGAGTTTGCGTTTAATACGCAAAATAACGTGAATGTCGAGTGAATCTTGGGTTTCTTTACGTTAAATAGGGAACGGATGCAAACTGGCGATTGTGATTGAAATATTCAGCTTTATTACGTTATTTCCATGCGGCAGTCTCGAGGATTTCAGCCGGCGGGCGTTTGTTTGATTCTACATCAGAAAACGTGAACTGATGGGAATTCTCGTTTTGGCTTGAATCTTTTCGACCAAATACGCTAGTTCCACCAGAAAATGTAAAAGAAATCATTTTTCGGGCGAAACTTGCGAGTTTGCGTGTAAGAGGCAAAGTAACGTGAATGTCGAGTGAATATTGCGTTTCTTTACATTAAATCGTGAACGGATGCAAGCTGGCGAGTGTGATTGAAATATTCAGCTTTATTACGTTATTTTCATGCGGCAGCCTCGAGGATTTCAACCGGCGAGGGTTTTTTTCGATTCTACATCAGAAAAATTGAACTAATAAAAATTCACGTTTCGGCTTAAATCTCTCGACCAAATACGCTAGTTCCACCAGAAAAAAAAAGAAATCCATTCGCTGGCGAAACTTGCGAGTTTGCGTGTAATAGGCAAAAAAATATTAATGTCGTGTGAATCTTGGGTTTCTTTACGTTAAATCATGAAGGGATGCAAACTGGCGAGTGTGACTGAAATATTCAGCTGTATTACGTTATTTCCATGCGGCAGCCTCGAGGATTTCAGCCGGCGAACGTTTCTACCGATTCTATTAGGTTGGTGCGTATGAAATGTCGGATTCTCTTTACATGC
>NW_014554649.1:0-2464 GCF_001313825.1 Dinoponera quadriceps | reverse complement strand
TTTATTATAACGAGTTGTCCGTGTGAGTGTCGTTAAAAAAACTTGAACAATGCCAAAATCAAATGAACTCTCCTTTGAAGAGTGTTCTTTGATTATCGCGCACCACCAAATTGGCAAATGTGACCGAAAAATTTCTGTTGAAATGAACATACAAAGGCGAACTGTTGAATATATCATCAAGAAATTTAAAAACCGCAATAGTTTAACCAACAGAAAACGTACTGGAAGGCCTCGAATGACGACATTAGCAGAGGACAGGAACATAGTAATTACCAGTGCGACTGACGCCTTACCGCTTCAGAAATCACTTCGTAGATGAACTTGAATCGAGCTAACTCCATCATCCCAATTATAGTAAAACGCAGACTTGCAAAGGCTGGATATTATAGAGTAATTTTCCAAATATACTTTGCAGATTTTAGAAGAGTGTTTTGGATCATTGTCGTGCTGGAATATAAATTTCTTGCCAAAAATACGTATCCCCGACGGCAACATTCTATTCTCAAGAATATTGAGGTATTGCTCTTTTTACATTATTCCTTGAATTTTGTAGATTTCCCGATCTTGTTGCCGCCAAAGCATTCCCAAACCATAACAGAGCTTCCATCATGCTTGGCAGAGGGAATTAAACATGTGTCGGACATGCGCTCACCTGGTGATCTGCAAACGAAGACTCTTCTTATTGAATCGAAAACCTTAAATTTTGACTCATTGCTTCAAAGGAAAGATTCCCAACTTTCACTTGTCCAGTTTTTATATTTTTCAGCCCATTTCAATCGTTTTTTCTTATTAATAGCTTTTAACAGCGGCTTCTTTATCGCAATATTTTAAAAGCACCCAAAAGGGATTTCAATTCTACTTCAATTCCACTTCAATTCGCAGAGCTGCTCAAGAGCACGAAATAAGTAAATCATCGGTTCACAACATACTACAGAGAGAGAATTTCTATCCATATAAAGTAACACTGATACACAAGTTAAATGAAGACGATTTCGATCGTCGCGTTGAATTTTGTGATGATATGATGGCACGCATAGTTCAAAATCCCAACTTTCAATCAAATATAATCTTCTCAGATGAAGCTACATTTCAACTTGACTCAAGCTTAAATAGACATAATTGTAGATATTGGGCAGATGAAAACCCTCAATGGGCAAGAAAAGCCAAATTACAATATCCACAAAAATTAAATGTCTGGGCTGGAATACTAAATAATATAATTATAGGACCATTTTTTTTATGGCAACTTAAATACTATGAAGCTATGTTGCGGAATCAAATAGTTCCTGCAATAAGAGAAATAGCTGGAGACAACTTTAATGACACATGGTATCAACAGGACGGCGCAGCAGCTCATTATGCACGAGACGTTCGCGCTTACTTAGATACAGTATTTATTAATCGATGGATAGGACGAAGAGGCACAATTGAATGGCCAGCTAGGTCACCCGATTTAATGTCTCTAGATTATTTCTATTGAGGTTATCTAAAGGATCGGGTATACAAAACAAAACCGCAAAATTTAGATTAATTACGGCAAAGGGTCGTTGATGAATCATCTCTCATTCCCACTTAAATCATCAAAAAGGCTGTTGGTGCTTTCTACCATTGATTAGGTTACTGTCAAGAAGTAAACGGAGAACAATTCGAGCATTTGCGTTAAATACAGTGACCAAATGTTTATCAATGCACGTGAGAGGCAATGGGACTCACGATAATAAAGCACCCCAACGTGAGAGGCAAGGGGACTCACGTAAATCCAGCACCCCATCGTGAGAAGCAAGGGGACTCACGTTAAGCAAGCACCCCAAAGGAAACTGTCTTTACTACGTCCCCGCCGTTATTCCTGGGTAACGCTAAAAGTAAAAGTATGAAAACTTCTGCTCTTTGAATTGCCGACGACAAATGAGGAGGCTTTTAGAAAAAAAAATTTGAATTTGAAATAACATTGAAAGACACCAACAAGGTCGAGTGTGAAGTCACCACTAATTGCAAATAAACAAAATAACTAAAATAAGCTATTTTCATCAACTGCGTTCTTCGAAGATTCCAGTCCTCAAAATTAAATAACCTTTGAATGACCTTCAAGATCAACCACGATTTATGGCCTTATAATGTTTTTGGACGTAAAATTTCCCGCTCTTTCGATTGCCGAGGTTAAAAAAAGGGGTTTCTATTAAAAAAATTGAACCGACCTTGAAATAACCTTCAAGATCATCGTCAAGGTCAAATCCAAGGTCATTCAAGTCACCATTGAATTCTTCGTCAAAAGTTAGTACAAGAGTGACCTTAACATTTTTCAAAAAAAATTTACCTGGGTAATTATTCAGGTGTTTCCAGACTTTTTGGACACCTTGTATATATATATATTTATATATTTATTATATATATACACCATATGTATATATACACCATATATATATATATATATAATATGTATTTAAATAGTTGAAGAAACTTTGCA
>NW_014554648.1:1653-1965 GCF_001313825.1 Dinoponera quadriceps | reverse complement strand
AGAAATCAGTCCTCTGGCGAAATTTGCGAGTTTGCGTGTAATAGGCGAATAACGTGAATGTCGTGTGAATCTTGCCTTTCCTTACGTTAAGTAGTGGACGGAAGCAAACTGGCGTGTGTGATTGAAATATTCATTATTACGTTATTTCCATGTTGCAGCCTCGCCGATTTCAGCCGGCGAGCGTTTCTTTCGACTCTACATCACAAAACGTGAAATAATGGAAATTCACGTTTCGGCTTGAAACTTTTCGACTAAATACGCTAGTTCCATGAGAGAAGGTAAAAGAAATCCATCCGCTGACGAAACATGCGA
>NW_014554648.1:1104-1424 GCF_001313825.1 Dinoponera quadriceps | reverse complement strand
AAGGTAAAAGAAGTCCATCTGCTGACGAAACTTACGTGTTTGCGTGTAATAGGCGAAATAACGTGAATGTCGTGTGAATCTTGCCTTTTCTTACGTTATATCGTGAAAGGTTGCAAACTGGCGAGTGTGACTGAAATATTCTGCTTTATTACGTTATTTTCATGCGGCAGCCTCGCAGATCTCAGGCGGCGGACGTTTCTTTCGATTCTACATCAAAAACGTGAACTAATGCAAATTCACGTTTCGGCTTGAACCTTTGCGACTAAATACGTTAGTTCCATGAGAAAAGATAAAAGAAATCCATCAGCTGACGAAACTTG
>NW_014554648.1:0-591 GCF_001313825.1 Dinoponera quadriceps | reverse complement strand
ATACGTTAAATCGTGAACGGATGCAAACTGGCGAGTGTGATTGAAATATTCTGCTTTATTACGTTATTTCCATGCGGCAGCTTCGAAGATTTCAAGCGGCGCGCGTTTCTTAAGATTCTACATCAGGAAAAGTGAACTGATGGGAATTCTCTTTTCCGTTTGAATCTTTTCGACCAAATACGATAGTTCCACGAGACAAGTTAAAATATATCAATCCCCGGGCGAAATTTGCGAGATTCCGTGTAATAGGCGAAATAACGTGAATGTCGTGTGAATCTTGCCTTTCCTTACGTTAAATCGTGAACGGAAGCAAACTGACGAGTGTGATTGAAATATTCATCTTTATTATGTTATTTCCATGTTGCAGCCTCGCAGATTTCAGCCGGCGAGCGTTTCTTTCGACTTTACATCAGAAAACGTGAGCTAATGCAAATTCACGTTGCGGCTTGAAACTTTTCGACCAAATACGATAGTTCCACGAGAAAAGTTAAAAGAAATATATCCGCTGACGAAACTTGCGAGTTTGCGTGTAATATACGAACTTACGTAAATGTCGAATGAATCTTGCGTTTCATACGTTAAATCGTGAAC
>NW_014554647.1:854-3850 GCF_001313825.1 Dinoponera quadriceps | reverse complement strand
TTGTCGACAAATGAATGATTTGAACGAAACACACGAAAAAAACTGCACCTGCATAACGTCAGGCCAGTTGCTAATATGGCGACTCGCCAGAAAATTACAGATCTAGTCTGGAAAATTCTTTCACATCTACCATACTTTCAGGACCTAGCACCATCAGATTAGCATCTAATTTTCTCCCGGCATTTTTTGAAGAGAAAAAATTCAAAAATATACCAGATATCAGCCAAGCACTGTTTGAGTTTTTCGCCTCCAAAGATGAGGCATTTTACAGAAATGGAATCCACAAATTACCATCACGCTGGGAAGAAGTCATTAATAACGAAATTATATTGTTCAGTGAATATTCTTAATTATATTGAAAATGTATTATTTTCTTTTAATTCAAAAAAGGACAGAATTTTCTGGTAGATCTAATATACTACATGGGCTGAAAAGTCCCTAAATTTTTCAGTAGGTGGCGCCACTAGAAAATGTACATGATTTATTTCGAGAGGTTCATCTGTCACTAGTTTATGTGTGAAGTTTCATGACTTTTCGTTCATTCGTTTACAAGTTACAGTCGTTTAAGTGTCGCTACGNTCTTAAAAGAAATGGAAATACAGGAATATCGCATATTGATCTAACATTGTTTTTTGATGGGAAAAACTCCTGAACATTCAATGAAATGGTTGAAAAAATGTTATCCCACATCTGCTCCTTCGAGAACAACATCTTATCGATGGTTTAGTGAATTTAAAATGGGTCATACAAGCACCGAAGACGCATCTCGCTCTGGAAGACCAAAAGAGGCTACGAATGCGGAAATCGTAAAGCAATTGCATCGAATCATTATGAGTGATCGTAAAGTGAAGTTGCATGAGTTAGCTGAGGCCGTTGGTATCTCAAAAGAACGGGTGAGATACATTTTGCACGATGTTTTGGATATGAAAAAGGTATCTGCGCGATGAGTGCCGCGTTTGCTGACCGTCGACCAGAAACAGCAGCGCGTTGATAATTCAACGGCCTGTTTGGCGTTGTTGCAGCGTAATCGAGCGGACTTTTTTCGACGTTTTGTGACGATGGATGAAACGTGGATCCATTACCATACGCCTGAGTCCAATATGCAGTCTGCAAAGTGGCTGAAAAACCACGAAAGCCGACCAAAGCGGCCAAAAAACCAACTCTCGGCCGGGAAAATTTTGGCCTCCGTTTTTTAGGATGCGCATGGCATAATCTTCATCGATTACCTGCAGAAGGAAAGAACAGTTACGGGAGAGTATTATGCAGCGTTATTGGACAAACTGAACGACGGAATAAAAAAAAAACGGTCCTATATGGCGAAGAAAACAGTTCTGTACCACCACGATAACGCACCATCACACACGTCCTTGAAAGCGATGGCCAAATTGGACTAATTACGATTCGAATTGGTTGCTCACTCGCCGCAATCTCCAGATTTGGCCCCCAGCGATTATTATCTTTTCCCAAACCTCAAGCGGTGGCTCCAGGGAAAGAGATTCACATCGAATGAGGAAGTCATCGCGGAAACCGAGGCGTATTTCGAAGGCTTGGACATTTCGTACTACAGAAAGAGCATCGAAATGTTGAAAAATCGCTATATCAAGTGTATCGCACTCGAAGGCAACTATGTTGAGGAATAAATATAACTTTGCCCAAAAAACGCTTGTTTTCATTAAAAATCCCGGGACTTTTCAGCCCATGTAGTATATGTAGAATATCAATCTTGGAGAAGCACATATTACGAATAAATTTATATAAATATAAAAAAGTAAATATGCCATGATTGTGATAAAATTTTTTATCATATGAGAAATTATTAACTGAACGTATGTGTGAAAAACAGAAACCGTTTTGTAAATAGCTTGTAATACATATTTTCTGCTCATACAAAAATACTTTTATCATAATTTTGCGTATACAGAATGTGTACAGTTATTTGCAAAAGATTTGTCGTTTTTTAAACGGACGGCAGTTGGTAATCTGAATGATAGAATTAACTCTGTATAGAAGATGTTTTTACCATATATATAGATTACNCAAAAAACGCTTGTTTTCATTAAAAATCCCGGGACTTTTCAGCCCATGTAGTATATGTAGAATATCAATCTTGGAGAAGCACATATTACGAATAAATTTATATAAATATAAAAAAGTAAATATGCCATGATTGTGATAAAATTTTTTATCATATGAGAAATTATTAACTGAACGTATGTGTAAAAAACGGAAACCGTTTTGTAAATAGCTTGTAATACATATTTTCTGCTCATGCAAAAATACTTTTATCATAATTTTGCGTATACAGAATGTATACAGTTATTTGCAAAAGATTTGTCGTTTTTTAAACGGACGGCAGTTGGTAATCTGAATGATAGAATTAACTCTGTATAGAAGATGTTTTTACCATATATATAGATTACAGTTGCAATATATATGAATGTAACATAAAAAATTTATTCTTTATGTAAAAAATAAGAAAAGATATTATATATAGTATTATTAAATTTATATATACAAAGCCTTAGACAACAACTGTTATTTCATACCTACTTATTTTTATATGAAATATTTGCTATACTGGAAAAAGTTTCTCTCACATTTATATATAAACAGGGTGGACCATTTTAATACATCTAGTCCAATATTTCGAAAACCAAGCCCGGGAGAGAAAAATTTTTCAGACAAAAGTTGTTTGGTTTCGAGGGAGCCATAAGAGGGTACCATTGGTTTGACCTTGAAGAATTATTTAAAAGTCACATGAAGGTCACCACAATCTTTTTAAATGGCATTCTCTACTTTTTATTACATATTCTTGTAGCTGACCTCGAGAGCTTTCCAAAACACTAATGAAATGTTTCTTCATTTAGTACTTTTCGAGTTATAAAGCTCCAAAGTTGCAATTTGAAAATGCATGATGTCTAAACGGCCTTGGCGAGCTCTTAGTTCGAGGTCCCGGATTGTAGTATGATTTGGATGTTGTTCTCTTTCGCGGTAAC
>NW_014554647.1:0-762 GCF_001313825.1 Dinoponera quadriceps | reverse complement strand
TGGGTATTGTTGGCAGACGTAAGCCTCTGATTGTGAGTAATAAAGTTTGATACTCCGATCAACAGTGGAAGAGATTTCCGTAATCAATTGATATCTAAATATCCAATTGTATCTACAGACTATTAATTCCTGTTAATTTCTATTGCAACTTTGGAGCTTTATAACTCGAAAAGTACTCAATGAAGAAACATTTCATTCGAGTGTTTTGGAAAGCTCTCGAGGTCAGCTACAAGAATATGTAATAAAAAATAGAGGATGCCATTAAAAAAAATTGAGGTGACCTTCATGTGACTTTCAAATAATTCTTCAAGGTCAAACCAATGGTACCGTCTTATGGTCCCCTCGAAACCAAACAACTTTTGTCTGAAAAATTTTTCTCTCCCGGGCTTGGTTTTCGAAATATTCGACTGGATGGATTAAAATGGTCCACTCTGTATATATTCAACACAAATTTTAATATGTAATACCATATATTAATAATTTATATATATTTTTACATATATGATAAAACATATATGATTTTCTACAAAACGTATATGATTTTTGGTAAAATTCATATATTTGTTGTAAAAATATACATAACTTATTAATATAATATATGGTATTATATATTAAAAAATGTGTCCAATATATAAAAATATGAGAGAAACACATATATGTATGTATATATATACGAGGGCAGTCCTATAAGTACTTAGCCTACAAAAGAAAAACGAAAATTTTGGAAAAGTGGCGATTTATTTCTCAACATAGTCTCCTTTT
>NW_014554646.1:0-2878 GCF_001313825.1 Dinoponera quadriceps | reverse complement strand
GCTAGACAATCGATGGCAATAAAAAGCGATAGAGTAAAGGCGTTTTATGCGAAAAGCAAGGAATTTATCTTTTGAAGCGGAACAAAAAGTTTGGTTTTATAATCCTAGTCGGAGCAAAGGCAAAGCTCCCAAGTTACAAAACTTTTGGGAAGGTCCATATGAGATTGTGAAAAAGATTAGCGATGTGGTATTTTGTATTCGGAGGTCTAAGAAACATAAAAATAAAGTAGTTCATTTAGACAGATTAGCTTCTTTTTATAGTAGAGATTAATTTGTTATCTGATGGAAACGTTTCTGAGCCTTGTATCTGGTATTTGATTTAGTTATAAAAATTTTAATCTTAAGGAATTTACTGCGGTGTTTTGTTTGTTAATTTTAGTTATTCTTGATGAAATGTCTGGAGTTTTGGTGGAACATTTGGAGACTTGGAATTCTGCACATCTGGAATTCTAGACATCTTTGAGAAGGCTGCCTTCCCTACGGTTTTTGACCGTGGTTTTCCCGTGGGGCATTGGGCGAATGCCAAGGCAGGGACTTGGGGTGTTTTCGCGTTGGGTCCACAGATGGTACCCCCTCCTTGTCCGAAGATCAAGAGGGAAAGGCACAAGAGAGTCCGATCAAGAGAGAAGGGCACAAGAGAGTCTGATTAAGAGAGAAGGGCACAAGAGAGTCCAAACATCTGGTACTATCCCTCATTGATTAAGGAGGAGCATGGAGAAAGAAATTGAGGCGTGAAGGATTCTTATTGACGCAGTACGGTAACATGGACAGGAGTCCATGGTAGTACAGGAGACGTCGTGGTCCTTGGAAGCGTCCTGAAATTGGGAACTGATACGTCGCAGTACGGTAACATGGACAGGAGTCCATGGTAGTACAGGAAGCGTCGTGGTCCCAGGAAGCGTTTTGGAAATGGATCCTATGTCAACGCCGTACGTTAGCACGGGCTGGAGCCCGTGTTCATAGTACGGGAAACGTCAAGGATATTGGAGGCTGGATTTCAATTGTTGGGTCGACAATTTTAAAGAGGGGGGCAGTGTTACGCCCGTGTCTTAATGCCCGCGCCTTTAGCGCCCTGAACATACAGCAGATTCTTTTAGCAACGAGTCGTAAACAACAGATGATCAGCGTTGACTAATAAACAACGGGTTAGAAAAATTCTCTTTGGGGCCGTTGAGTCGTCGTGACGTGCGCGACGGTCTTTAACGAAAGAGAGAGCTTAAGTCTGCGAGTTACGTGTGTTCCCTTGTAAATAGTAAATATAGTTGAAGTTGTTTTCTTGTTAACGTTGTTTCGTTTTATTTCCCCGCGCGAGCGTAACAGTATCACTCCTATTATATTCAGAATAAATTTGATTCCCGAATTTATTTAATAAATATTATTTATTCTATAAAGTTGAGAAAGAAAAGAGAGAATCTTGCCACGTGTTCAATATGCTTTATCGAAGAAACGCGTACGTTCGTGCGTGTAAAAATAAATCGTTTCGTGTTTACGACCAAATTAAGCCACACGAGCATAAACAAAAGAACGCTTTTACTCTCGTAAAAGAGGACAAATAGTTCTTATCAACTCGATGTCACGGTATTGAAATACATTTTGACATGTATTACTGTATATATTCTGATCTTCTTGGCAGATGTAAAAAAATGCATATGGATAACAAAAAGATAAATTATATATTCTCTTATTTCTACTGATTACTACATACTGGATTTTTTAATTGTTTCAATACGATTTGATGGGTTTGGTAAGCGGCTAGATATTAAATAAATAAATAAATATATAAATATACACCTACAAGAATAAATATATATTAAGTAGGCAAAAAAGTTCTAAGGTTTATATTTCATAAACCGAAAAACCAATTTAAATTTTATTTATCTTTCCGTTCTTTTGCGATATTAAATCGTTAATATTTAGATTCCTAACATGCCATGCGGTTTGGCGTTTGATGCACATTACATCAACAATCAATAGTGTTCGCGATGGCATAACAACAAAAACATATTCGATTTTCCATCCACTTCGCGTTTCATTTGAAGAAAAATGCTGCTAAAGCCACTAAAATGATTTGTGCTGCATATAGTGAGAACGCTGTAAGTAATCCAATCTAATGGCGCTCCAGCCTCATGTCGGGCCTTGGCCTATCTCTCTCAAATATTTGCTGTAAGTCATACTACGTGTAAAAAATGGTATCAAAATTTCACCAAAAATATTTTAGTCTTGAAGATAAACCGCGTGCTGGACGTCCTCAAAAGATTAAAACGGACAAATTGCAAACATTGCTGGATATAAACTCTGCGAAAACTGAAAAGGAACTTGCAGAACCGCTTGGCGTTATGCAGCAAGCCATTGTTACGTCCCGGACGAGGATGTGGGATTATTGAAAGATACGGAGTCGCGCCGCGAACGTAAGGGTTCGGGTGGAGTGTAAATGTCCTTTTTGGGTCAATGGATTTAACCAATTTACCCTGGGATGGACGAGGCTGTGTGAATGCTGTTGTGGATATGGATGAGCGGGTATGTGCGTGTGTGTGTGTGTGTGAGGTTGAAGGAAGTTACTAGGTGTACCGGTATGAAGTGAGCGTTTTTTTGTGAAATCAAAACACTATTTTTTAATGGGAAAGTAAAAAACATTTTATTCANTTTTCCCATCTTTCAGGCAATTTGTGGATTCCACGCCAATAAAACTGTTCGTCTTTTGAAGCAAACCAATTAGTCACCCAATTTTCGACTTCCTCGTAAGAATCGAAGTGCTGCTCAGCCAATGCGTGTCCCATCGATGAAAACAAATGGCAGTCGGAAGGAGCCAAGTCTGGTGAATACGGCGAATGGGGTAGCAGCTCCCAGCCGGGTGCTTTGATCGTATCCTGAACCAGTT
>NW_014554645.1:57834-68785 GCF_001313825.1 Dinoponera quadriceps | reverse complement strand
TTCATCAAGTTAGAATCATTAGACGAAAGTTTAAAAATGAATTAAAGTTCCATTATTCGTAATAAAAGTATAATTTAGGTCTATAATATCTAAATACAGAATAAAGGCACATTAATATAAAAATCAATTACATAAAAATATTAATTTTATGAACGTTTTAGTTTTCATCAGACGCTTTTCAATGTAATAAATAAAATTTAAAAGAGATTTGAATCACTCTAACAAAATAGAATCAAATATGGTTTCAAACATTTTTTATATTTATTTAAATATTTATTGCGTTGGAAAGTATGAAGGAGAGCGAAACGTTTGTAACATTGATATTTTTATATAAGTGGCTACGTTATTTTTAAATTAACGCACTTTCATCTGGAGCCTGGCTTTAATAAGCCTGAAATGTATTTTTGATTAGGAACATTAGCTTGAATCAGTTCGTAGTCTAATATAGTCAATGTATAAGCGTGTGTAATATCTGAGAATTGTGCGTTATATTTTATCATTTTATGAACATGTAACTTTTATTACTATCTTATGCTTTAACTCTGCTTTAACCCTTTGCGGTCCGCAGATTTCGCTGGGAATACAGATTTTTATGGGAGTACCAGTAGGTCCGAACAAATTTAGCGTTTTGCAGTTACTTTTTCCGCTAGCCTCGTTCGCCGTGCCAGGCGATCATGAATGATATCCATGCCGCCAGGCTGACGGCACGGACTTCTACGACGACTTGCGAATGCCGCCACTGTGGCGGCATGGACTGCAAAGGGTTAATACTATTTGAATGATAAAAGTTTGTTGAATATTTCCCGCCACTTTTTATGTTATTCTCTGATTTTCATATACTAAATTGATTCAGCATCTACTATAATTATTCCTTACTGGTAATATTAATTTTTTCTGTTTGCCCCAAATTTTAAAATATCTATTCTACTATATCGTTTAGTTATCTCCCTATTTTTACGATACAACACAAAACAGAATTATTACTCCCTTCTGAGGAATTGATTTATTTTGGACTATACTACGCACCTTGATCATTAATAAAAAAAGAAGGGAAAAAGGCAGCGTCTCGACTAACTAGTTATGGACATAAAACTGCGTACGCGAAGGACTGCGATCAAGATTAAAGTGTCCTTAATATTTTTATGCCGGCGAAACTGAAGCTTGTGCTGACTTGTATTAAGTTAGCACAACGCAGATGTACAATTCTACTTCGATACGAAGTCTTGAAATCGTGATTATGGAGATTGATTGCGAGCGCGAAAAGCCGCGATCAAGAGTAAAATGCCCTTAATATCCTTGTGCCAGCGAAATTGATATTTGTGTTGACTTGGGCTATGCTTTTACAAATCAGATATGCAATTTGATATTGTTTGGTTAACAAATACGAATATAAACGTTAATTTTGATCCGATTGCCCAAAATCATTTTTTTCGTTTTATTTTTTTTGTTATTATTTTTAGAAGATATTATTTTAGCACAATATTAGCACAACTAAGCACAACTTAGCAAAATTAAAAAAAGTTGCAAAAATAAAAAATTGTGGAGCTGAAAAGAAACCGTTTTTTTAAATCTTTCTCGCGCATTTTTTATATAACAAGTTTATCATTCGAGTACAATGTAGTACATATCTACTACAAATCAACACAACTGTCAAAATAAATAAATTCGGAAAATGGGTGGCTAACTTCTTACAGGTGATAATTATCTAAATAAGCGCAAATTATTCTTAAAAGCGTTAAAGTAAGATCAAAATTTTAATTATCGTCGCGTGGTGAATTATCTCATATCTGTCATGAATCACTAGCATGATAATTTCGAAGTATGTGCATATTGGCACCGTGAGGAATTAGAGGAACGTGTGAAATTTAATCACTGCGTATGATAGCGAGAGAGAGAGAGCAAAATCTTGCGAGGCTTCGGTCGATTACGAAATGCGATTTGGCCAAATGCGTAGTCGGCCGATCGTCTCCGAATCAATGTATACACATGTAAAATAGGCGATACGAAATTGGGGAAAGTGCGCCGTGGAAACGAACCATAGCCGGACAGAGGCGATATGTCGGTTTTACGTAAGGTGAAAATCGTCTCTCTCAAGAGCGCGACCGTGAGAGATGCATGAAAGTGTTCCAAAACCGACCGAGACTGTTTTATGAATCGCACGCACGTAGACCTCAGAGTCGTTTGTTCGTATGCATGTTGCGATTTAATATGTCGGCTACATTATTCGTATGTAAACAATTTTGTTGTAATATGAAGAATAATATCGGTAAAAACAAAACCAAACGAAACCAATTACTATGCATCATTTTAAAATTAATAGTCATAACCCAGACAGCATAGATTTCTTAAGGACGTCTCAATATCCTAAGGATATCCGTAGGATATCCACAGAATGTTCATGGGATAATATGTGCTGTTTGAAAAAATTTAAATTATTAAAAAAAAGTAGTATTATGGCCCTCTATTTACATTTTGTATAATAACTCTTTTAATAATCAATATTTCTAATTAAAAATTTAATGATTACATACGAGGTCTGTTTAAAAAATACCGCGAATTTTGTGTTTTTTCAAAAATTATTTATTTATTCATGAATATCTATTTTGTCTTCTTCAAAGTAATCCCCATCAGATATCATACACTTGTGCCAACGTTTTTTTCAATCCTCGGAGCACTTCAAAAAATCATTTTTTGTGATCTTGTTCAGCTCCTCCTTCGATGCCGTCTTTATCTCCTCAATCGAAGCGTAGCGTCGTCCTTTCATGTGCCTCTTCAGTTTCGGGGACAAGAAAAAGTCACAGGGGGCCAGGTCTGGGGAATACGGTGGCTGCGGCATTATTAGTGTGTTGTTTTTGGCCAAAAATTCGCGCACAAGCAACGATGTGTGAGCAGGGGCGTTGGTACGAATTTCACGGCGACTAGTCTCATGCCCAAATCGTTAGTAAAAATCGAATGGCACGAGCCAATCGATATGTTTAGGTCCTCAGCAACTTCTCTAACGGTGATTCGACGATTGGCCAATACTGTTTTCTTCACTCCATCAATGTTTTCGTCTGTTGTTGACGTGCTCGGGCGTCCGGCACGCTCTTCGTCGTTCACATCTTCTCGGCCCTCTGAGAACATTTTGTACCACCGATAAACATTGCTTCGGTCCAAGGTAGCTTCACCATATGCCACAGTCAACATTCGGAATGCGTCCGCGCACTTAATTTTGTTAGATTCTTTGATCCATTTTTTGGAATAGGCAAAAATCGAAGACGAGCCAAAACACGTCCAAGCAAAACAGCTGTCAAAGATAAACTGAATATTCAAAATGGCCGAACTTGTCGGCATAAGTGAGGGACATGAGTACCAACATAACGCCACAAAAAAATCGAAAATCGAATATACGTAACCCGCGGAAATTCAAAATTCGTGATACTTTTTGAACAGACCTCGTACGTCAAAATGTTGTTCAATCGAGATTCTGAGCTCCAAGTTTTGAAAGGTTTATTACTCAGAAGGTTATTTATAAAAATATGGCGACATTGCATAATGCAACATGGTTCGAAGAACAGGGATAGTAATATAGTCCCACACTATAATAGATTTAAGAAATTGGTTTCCACTTCATAAAAAAGGCATGGGAAGTCCATAAGTGACTCTTTTCTGCGTTGCTGATTAGTTGTCTCGTATCTCGATTTCATTTCGATTTGAGGCTGCCACGAGCGGTTGTCATCGTGGAGGTTATGCGTTTTGACTTATAAGAATTTACTTATAAGAACTTATAAAAAGTTTACTTATAAGAAGGTTAAAACATCTGTTATTATGATAGATAGATAGATAGAGAGAGAGAGAGAGAGAGAGAGAGGAAAGGAGGAAACATACTGCTGATCCTGCTTGTTTTCTATGACCAATCTGTTGTCAGATTCTGTCAGCAGACGCTGTCGACAGAACAACAGCAAATTGCAAACACGGACGACTATAGATTTGTCGACAGATCTGCTCAAATCTGTCACAAGTCGGTTGTCAAATTACTAACAGATTGCTTACTGGGTAAATGAGCAAGTTAGAGTTAAATGCTGCTATTTTTTTACCATTAGTGTCGAGTATTGTAATTATGTTGGCGAATATTTAAATCTTATCGGATAATGTGATGTCCAAAATTATATATAAAATCGAGAAGGGGAAAAATGGAAATATCTTGAACGCACTTTTTTGTCTGGTGCCTATTTAGTTACACGAAATAAGATTTTTATCCATGTAATAATAATTAACTCAATGACGCGCGCATAGCGTACACTTGTTTTGTTTTAGTTTAAAAAACATAGTTGTTTAACAAAATAAATATTTATTCAAAATAAACTCTCATAGAAAAAATAACATTGAATATATACATCATTTTTTAATGTAGAAACTGATTGTATTGTCAGAAAATAAATATACTACTGTGATCGAAAAGTATCCGAACATAATTTTGAAAAATCAAAATAACAATTCAATCATCAAAATTCTTATAGTCCCCTTCAAAGTAGTCTCCATTGCTTGCAACGCACGCAATGCCAGAGTTTAATCCACTCTTGGAAACAGCGCTCATACGCGGCAGACGGTATGGCTTTCAATTCACGCAGCGATTTTTTTTTATGTTCTCAATCGATTCGAAACGTTGTCCGAGAAGTGGTTTTTTCAGTATGGGGAACAGGAAAAAGTCGCAGGGGGCCATGACTGGTGAATACGATACTTGTAGAGCGACATTCGTTGAGTTTTTTGTCAAAAATTCACGCACAAGTGTCGAGACATGCGATGATGCCTTGTCGTGAAGCAAAATCCACGAGTTGGTTTCCCACAATTCCGGCCGTTTCTTATAGATTGCATCGCGCAAACGCCTCATGACGAACAAGTATAGTATTCTCCAGTGACTTTTTGACCAGTTGAAAGGAATTCCTAGTGCACAACACGATGATCGAAAAAAATCGTGAGCATGACCTTGACTTTTGACTGAAAACGGCGAGCTATCTTCTTGTTTCATTTTGCAAACGTCATTCCGATGATTGTTGTTTTGTTTTGACGTCGTATTGGTAAATCCATATTTCGTCGCCAGTTATGATCCATTTCATGTATGTGCTGTCTCTGGGTATCGTAGAAATCATCTCAGACGACACCAACACTCGATTTTCTTTTTGAAGAAAATTCAGGTTTTTTGTAATAAAGCGCGATGCGACTCGTTTCATGTCTAGTACATTGAACAAAATGTGCCGGCACAATCCAAATGATATTCCAACTTTGACGTTGAGGGTCTTCCAGAGCGTGAGTTGTCTTCAACAGATAATCGGCCTTCTTAAACTTCTTAAACTACTCAAACGTACTTGTTTTCGATAAACAATCATTGCCGTAAACTTTTTGCAACATATTGAATGTGTTTGTGGACGAAATTTAGTTTGCGACACAAAATTTCAAACAAATTCTTCGTTCCATATTTTTCGACATCGTAAAAATCGCCGCGTACAAAAATCTTCACTGACATAAACAACTACCACTCTCAAACGGCTTGAAGAAACGGCATGGTTTCTTCATCGAATGTGAAGGATATATGGAACAACTTAAGAAAAAAATCGGATTTGATTTACAGATATCCCGTGATTTAAAAAAAAAATAAATTTCGGATAATTTTTGATTACAGTAATAAACTATCAAAATGATAATTTCTACAAAAGAAATAGACTTTTAATTTTAATTTGGACTATTGATTTATCGACACAAGAGAAAAAGGTTGTATCTAACCATATGTAATTGTAACAAATCACATAATTATATATATGTAATAAGATCTGTTGACATTGTCAGTTATACGTCATTTTATTAAAATGTTTATTATTCTATAGTAATTTGAATCCAATATTGTACTAACACATTTTTGAATACATAAAGTCAGATCTGATTATATTTGAAATTTGTAATATAAATTGAAAAATCGATTATGACTGACTTCATTATATATTAGTTACATATAATTCTACTTCTACTACGACTTCAATTATATAGTTACATATAATTAAAATAAATTTGACACAATTATAAATTATAAGATAAAGGGAAATATGGAGTTATCCAAAATTGTTGGAGTTATATAATACATAATAATGCAGAATCATATACAGGATGCCTCAACTAAATTGGGACTAATTAAAATTTGAATTTCTCGCTAAGTTTACTTCTCGGTAAACGCTAGCTGGCGTTAGAGAAGTGCAAACGTATCTGTGGTCGTGAAGTAAAAATGGCCGAATCAACAAAAACAAGTTTGGAGCCTAACCGAAGAATTGCGATTGTCGATAGTCTTCGCGCTGGGTATACGTCAACTGAAATTATGAGGTTCTTCGGTTACCCGAAATCGACCGTTTACCGGGTGGCTCAGAAGATTTCGGCTTCTAAACAATCCAAAGAATGTTACTGTTATCTGGTAAAGAAAAAATCATTCACATGAAAGGATATCGATGACTACTGTGACATTGGAAAAAACTCAGGATTTGATTTCAAAGGATCCTGTGATATCGTTCTGAAAATTGGCGATCTTAGGTGTGAGCAATACCACCATGCGACGAATTGCTTAGGAGAACCTGAGATACACATCTTACGTCATTAAAGTGCGATAAATGCTTTCGGAATACGCCAAGATCAAGAGAGTTGCCCGCTGCCGCTTGTTGCTGTATTCGCTCAAGAACGAAGCATCTGGCCGCCTCAAATTTTTTCAGACAGAAAGATTTTCACTTTGAATGCCAATATAAATCGTAGGAACGACTACTGGCTCGCCAATGCCCTGAGGATGTCCTTGTTGTAGTCAGGATAAGTCAGGACAAAGTTTCCAGCGTCGTCCATGCGCTCGGTGTCGTCTCCAGTGATAGTGACGTCATGCTGCCTCATTTTTTGAGAAGGGTAAAACGATCACAAAAGAGGCGTAAATGCAAGTTTTATCGACGGTAGTAAAGCTCTGGATGAGAATATAGCCTCAGAAAGGCCATACATATTTCAACAAGACGCACCCGTTCACACGAGCCATTTGGTTCAAAACTGGCTCTCTATCAACGTCGATATGTTTTGGTTAAAAGCGTTTTGGCCCCCAAATAGCCCAGACCTTAATTCATTGGACTACTACGTTTGGAGCATTGTTGAGAGAATTAGTAATAAGTCTAGAGACCCTAATATAATATGTCTGTGTACCACAATTCAACAGGCATTCGCAGACATAGACCGAGATCAATTGCAGAAAGTATGTTCTCACTTGAGGCCGATGATTGAGGTGACCGAGGCAGGAAGCGGCTATATAGAGTGAAAGTTTATAAAAAATGTCCCACAAATAAAATATGCAAGGCATTTTTTGTAAGTTTCATTTATTATTTAATAAACAACTTTTACAATAATATGTAACTATAGTCCCAATTTAGTTAGCGCATCCTGTATATACGAGGGTTGCTACTTATATTTCTGGCCTAATAATGAAAAAACAAATACTTATGATCGAAATTGGTTTTATTGTTTTTCAAAATATTCTCCATGATAATCAATACACTTTTGCATGCGTTTGAACCAATTTTCGAAGCACTTTTTCCACTCCGATTGAGGTAACTGCAAAACATGCGTTTTGAATGCATTAACCGCTTCTTCGGGTGTCGAAAATCGTTGACCACGTAATTTATTTTTTATGTGCGGAAACAAAAAAAGTCATTGGGTGCCAAATCAAGGCTGTACGGCGAATGACCCATCAATTCAATGTTTTGGTCGGTCAAAAATTCCTTTGTTTGACCCGATGTGTGAGAGCTCGCATTGTCATGATGAAGAATGATTCGCCTCTTCTTCTGCTTTTCTCGAATTTCTCCGGTGACTTCTGGCAAACAAATGGTCGTGTACCATTCAGAATTGACCGTTCTACGGTGCTCTAACGCCACTGTCGCCGCGTGACCGATAATGCCGAAGAAACAGGCAACCATTTGCTTCGATGTGCTTCTTCCGCGAACAACTTTTGTTGGATTTGACTCGTCTTGGAAGACCCATACAGTCGATTGCTGTTTTGTTTCGGGCTCATATGCATAGATCCATCATTCGTCACTTGTGTAGATGTTATACATAGCTTTTGATGCACCTTGAATATATTTTTTCATTTTCTTGCACCAATCAACACGAGTCTTCTTTTGAGCGTTTGTCAGATTATGCGGGATCCAACGCGAACAAGTTTTTCTTACGGACAAATGTTCATGCAATATCTTATTGATGCTTGTCATACTAATGCCCAAAGATGCCTCAATCTCACGGTATGTCACATGACGATCTTGCTTTATCAGTTCACGCACAGCATCGATATTTTCTGGCACAACAACCGATTTTGGACGACCTTCACGGAATTCATCCTGGAGCGAACGTCAGCCATTGAATTCGTTATACCAGTTTTTTACAGTGTTGTGGGATGGTACTTTCTCGCTGTATAAAGAATTAAGTTCATCGATGTACTCTTGTCTTGATAATCTACGTCGAAAGTTATGAAAAATAATCGCACGAAAATGTTCACGAGTTAATTCCATTTTTTGCTTGACATGAATTTTTCCATTCACTGTAAACAACACAAACCGCGCTCAAATGACAATGTGTTCTTATGTTCTTATGTTCAACAATGTCAAGTTTCCAATGACAACGTCAGATGGCGCCTGGCAACACTTACTGCTACCAAGGCTAGAAATATAAATAGCTACCTACGTATATGAACTTTCCTCAGTAATACAATTTTATTTTCTTATGGAATCATATAGTTTTTTTGAACACATATTGATTTTTCTGTTCATTCCGCGTATAAAGGTGCTATGGTAAGATTATCGCAATGTGAATACTTGTCGAGATATTTTACTTTGTAGTTTAATATTTTTCAGTTTAAATTATGAAGTATAAAGTATTCACTTTTTGATAACATCACCTTAACACTTTCGTACATAGACAATCGATCGTTGTAAATAAACATAGAAAAATTTTAAAAATTTATTGCACTTTGCAAATGTATAGATGCATCAATGTGCAATGATAAATATGAGTAACCGATTTCTCTCATATTATTATGTAGAAAAATATTAAAGTGATTCTATCACAAATATTAGTGTGATTCTATCAAAAAGCAAATATTTTATGAAATATTTCATATAATATGAAACTGAAAAATATTTATCTGTTAATGTTTGAATTTCAAAAACTCGGAGAATACTTAATGCAAAAATACTTTATTATAGTGTTTTTAAAAAGTCTTGAAGTCAGTTACAAGAATACAGATACAAAATAAAAATAGAGGTTTCTATTAGGTCTATAAATAAATTCTCCGTCTTTTCGGCATAATTTTGATATTTATTTATAAAAAAATGAATAATTACCTATTTTTCAGAGTAGTCTCCCTCATTTTCTACGCATTTCTATTATATCTCAAGCAACTTGCGAATATTGTCTCGGAAAAAAGGTGATGGTTTTGACCGAATAAGTCATCGATGCTTTTTTTGACTTCCTTGAAAGATCGAAAGTGCGAATCGGCCAGGTAATGTTGTAGTGATCGCAAAAAGTGATAGTCTGAATGGGCGAAGTTTGGAAAATACGCCGCATAAGGGAGAATTTCCCAACACAAGTTGGAGATAACTCCCATGGTCGTTTTTGTCTTGGCCGCACGTTGTGCAACAAAACTACTTGCCTATTTCCGCTACCGGTAAAAAATCTTTTTTCTTCAATCGCGTCATTTAATTTTATTATTTGCTCCTGGTAACGTTTAAAAATAGTTTCATCGAGTGTGAGCATCTTGTAATAAATAACACCTTTGAAATCCCACTAAACACATCATAATATTTTTGAATGAATTTTCGATTTCGCATTACTTATTGACGGTTGATCCGGATAAACCCATGACTTTCGCTTTTTAGGATTTTCATATAATATCCATTTTTCACCCACAGTCACAATTTTATGCAAAAAATCCTTTTGTTTATATCGTGACAGGAGAGACATAGCCGTGTCACAACGTCAAATTTTATTTTCAGGAGTAAGGAACATTACGACTTTCCTTCTGCATTCCTCCGAGCTTATTTAAACGCATAGTAATAACCGGTTGAGTGACTCCCAATTCTTCAGCAAGCATTCCTTTTGCGTTTGGCAAGGATTTTCGTTGAGTAGTTTTTCCAATTACTTATCATCAATTTTCTTTTAGTTGTCCAGGGCGTTCTTCATCCTGGAGATCAAAATTTCCATCCCGGAACTTCTGGAATCACTTTTTACACGTGCTATAAGACACATTCTCGCCCAAGGCCGAACAAATCATTTTTTGTGCTTCTGCAGCATTTTTTAAAAGTTGGAAGGTAAAAAGGAAGCAGTGCCTCAGGTGCTGCTTTTCGAACGACATTGCTTTTACTACTGTCATTTTAAAGTTATGTCAGTAGTACCATCAACTATAACTCGTTTTAAAACTTAGAGATGGCGCTTTTAAACGACTTTTCGGCGGGAAAAATTTCAATTTGAATAGATGCTCTAATCGATTTAATGCAGGGGCTAAGAATTAATTTATGTATCCAATATTTAAAAATGTTTAAGTGACCTGAACCTGACCTTGGAAAGTTCACTCAAAGTCAAATCCGTACTTTAATCATATATCTCTCTTCGAGCCATGTATTAGGTTGGTGCGTATGAAATGTCGCATTCTCTTTACATGTGGACGTTTTCCTCCCTGTTTTCGTTATACTTTTGTATTTGGCATAACCTCATTCATACTCGTATTGTCCATTGCCAGAGACTCATTTCAACAAAATAGGTTTTCTCGAAGGTCTTCCCTTTTTTATTTCTTTTGAGTTTATTACCGATATGAATTCTGCCGACATTCGCGTCATTTTCTTATATGAGTACAAACTTGGTAATAGTGCTGCAAAAGCTGCACGCAACATAAACCAAGCGTTTGGGGAGAATACGG
>NW_014554645.1:53603-55959 GCF_001313825.1 Dinoponera quadriceps | reverse complement strand
CCCAATATGCCAAAAGACATGACAAAGTGATTTTTCAGCACGACAACGCTCGGCCACATGTTGCAAAAGTCGTCAAGGATACTTTGGAAGCTTTACAATGGGATGTCTTACCCTACCCGCCGTATTCACCAGACATTGCTCTTTCGGACTACCATTTGTTCCAGTCGATGGCTCACGCCCTGGTCGAGCAGCACTTCACTTCTTACGAAGAAGCCAAAAATTGGATCGATTCATGGGTAGCCTCAAAAGATGAAGAGTTTTTTCGACGTGGCATCCGCCAGAAAGATGGCAAAAAGTAGTAGCTAGTGACGGACAATATTTTGAATAAAATGTAACGTGTATTTTTTTTTACAATAAATTGATAATTTTTTTTTTTAACGGGGGAAAATTATTTGTATTACCAATATAATCCGCGACCGAATATAATTGCCGAAATCGACGGCATCCTCGTACCCGCACTGATCGACTCCGGTTCCGAGATCACGTGCATTAGCCGCACTACCGCCGAATTAACGCGTCGCGTACAACAGTTAGCCTCGGGCGGAAACAGGGAAATCCGCCTCGCAAATGGAGCGACAACGGAGGCCGCCGAGATAGTACAGTTACCGATCCGCTTAGGGCACCGCGTCTACAAGCACCGGTGTCACGTCATGCCCAGTTTGGAGACACCGCTGCTGATCGGGGTCGATCTATGGGCACGGGCCCAGATAACCTTGCTGCCACCACCGAAGGGCGCGCAGAGAACAACGGCCGCCATGTGTCCGATGTCAACCGGCCTAAAGACGCGTACCGCGACCGAGGAAACCGAACTCGCGACGTTCTTGCAACGCGAACTGAAAGCGTTTGAGAAGATTAACGGACCGACCAACCTCGTGTCACACGCCATCCGTCTGAAGGACCCTCGGCCCATCAAACAGCGGTATCGGCCCCGAAACCCCGCGATGCAAAAGATTATTGATGATGAAGTCTGCCGGATGGAGCAGGAAGGGATTATCGAACCCTCCTATAGCGCATGGAGCTGTGTGACCTGGTTTAGAGCACATTTGACACGTAATTACATTACTTTGAACGATTTTTACTGGATTTCGGGCAGTAGGATCCCTCAATCAGCATTTGACAGCACTGTGTCCGCGTTTTTTACAAATTTGACATATTAATATTTCATTCTTTAAATGTGAAGTTATTGTGTTTTGTAAGTATAATCGACACGTTTCCGCCAGTATGGTCAGTTTTCCAACAAATTTGACAAGAGCTTCTAATGGATAAGGAATTTATTTCTCGTATTTCTCTAATTTCCTGTAATTCTCTCTCGATTCGTAAAGCTTCATTTATTGTTGTGGCTAAGTCTAAATTTTTTTTAATTCTTTCCTCAATTTCAGACTTATGATCTTTAATAAAGTATCTGCATAATTCTTCTTCTGATGATGTTTCATAATGAGCATTTAATAGTCCAGGATTAGAAATGCGTTGTGCCTCTAAGATATTTTTTCCGTATGCTTTTATTCTATTAGCATTGCGATCGGACTTCTCGATTCGGCTCGTCTGAATCGCCAGTGCAAAGCCGCTGGGCGAACCCGGAACGCGAGAGTGACTTCTGGTCGCTAATGACCTCCTCCTGAAAAGAATGGACGCCAGGTGCGAACAGGTCGCACCCACGAAACGCAAACCCACGTGGTCAACGAAGTCGTTCTTGCTTCGGACCTGATATGTTCTTTCCCGCGACCTGAGTTCGTCGCGAACGGAACAGGTAACTTTTGAGTGGGTTAAGTCGGAGGCGGGGTAGTTCGTAGGGTTACGCCGGGATAAATGAACGAAATCACTACACTAGCCGTTTCGGTAATGCAGTTTGCCCTTTATTTGGCTCAACGGTTTTGACAACAACTGCGGTCAAGCGGTAGCGCCACGCGATATACAATTTCAATTTCCGTCCGAACCGCGGCGAACTCGCGATGTCCGCTGGTAGGGTGGCTAGCCCTTCAAGTGGCAGCCGAGTCAAGATGGAGGGGACGGCACGTCACGTTATACCCGCGGGGGTAATCCCCCGGTACGACACTGATACAACTACCGACGGATATTATTTAATTTTGGCGTTATCGCCTCTTTCCCCCAAGTCCGTCAGGGCTACTCGGCGGTCGGCCAAACGGACGACCCACGTGATACGCTACACTGGTAAATGTGGATGGGCGGCCTTACAAAATCGGGCTCCTGGCGGTTGGCGCTTGGGGATGCTCGTTCTCCTCGTGCGGCACGTCCTCGCCTTCTCTCTCTATCTATCTTTCTCGCTCTCTCCTCCAACAAGCTCCGGGTCGCTCTCTCTCTCTCTCTCTCTCTCTCTCTCTCTCTCTCTCTCTCTCTA
>NW_014554645.1:44774-53544 GCF_001313825.1 Dinoponera quadriceps | reverse complement strand
CTCTCTCTCTCTCTCTCTCTCTCTCTCTCTCTCTCTCTCTCTCTCTCTCTCTCACTCGCAACACCGACTTTCTTTTTCCCGCACCGTGGTTTGCCAAGCGCTAAAATCTCTCTTCCGTCGGGGGACCTGCTGATTTTAAGCAAGTCTCCCTCCTTCTTTGCTGCTCCAAAATTCGTCCCTCTTCGATAGCCGGATTTTTGCCTACGGCGGCTGATCTGCTCCCTTGGTCCGCCGTTTTACCTCCTTCCTTGGTAACTCGACGCGATGCCGCAGCTCTGGTTTGTTATTCGCCTTTGTGTGCGTCCTCGGCTCGCTTTATCGCTGTAAGAAGGACGGAACACGACAGCTTAGGCGGGGCCGATAGCGGCGCTCCGATAGCCGACAAAGAAAAAGAGCAAGGCGAGTCACCCGGGTGTACAGCTGCACATTCGGGCGGCCTCCGCTTCTCCACTCGGCGGGTAGTGCTTCGTCTGCTTCCTCGTCTTCTTCTCGCCGCCGTCCGGAGCGTGGGCTTTACACATTAAGGGGCGCGGGGCACTCCTCGACAATCCTTGCGCGCCCGAAGCGCGCGATCTTTGCTACGTCACAAAAAAAACCTTGCCGTGTCAGATATGTGCTCGCGAGGAGCGCACCACCCTACCCGCGATAGGACCTTCTCGGAGGCATTCGCACCTTGTGACGGGTGCTTCAAGCTGCCACGTCACACATTAACTTAGTTTCACAAGCGTTTTTGCATAACTTATCGTAAACAATTCAGTTTTCGTAGCCCGTCACAATACGTTACAATACTAAAATAGATCATTTTCGTTGTATTTAAGTAACATATTGCAGATGGAAAATCGGCCTGTTAAATTTGTTTTGGACAATTTGTGTTAGACAAATTCAAACATCATAACGAAAAACGTATCCAAGCTTCACTAAATGTCATGAACGTTGAACGTTGAAACGTTAATGATCTTTGCTATCTCCCGAGTAATGTACCGTGGATTATTTTCGATTAGCGTCTCGATATAATTATCCACCAGAAAGGTTTTCCAGAACGTTTTGCGTTTTCAAGGTCAAAACTACTCGTTTTAAATTCAGTTAACCACTTCTGAACGGTTTACAAAACAATGTTATTGTCTCCATACATTTTATAAATTTTGCCCGTTGTCTGCACAGCATTTTTCTCCTCATTGTGAAGAGCACCAAATATCAAAAATATATCTTTTTATCTTCTATCTTTTTAGAACTCAGTAACAATGCACAGATTCAACCAATCTCAACTAACATTTACTAAGTAACGCGTTGAAATATCACTTATCAAATTATATAGATATATAGATATCAAATATTTTTTAACACTGACAGCTTATGCAAGACTTTTAAAGGTATCTGTTGAAACTCACACTAACTTCTCGGACAAGCCATTATTATTTTTTAATTTGATCAATGAGGTTAGGGTACACTATAGAAATATCTGTGATATTTGCAAAAAAACATTTTTGACTTTTCTTTCATTTTTTGGGATATTCATCGAAATCAAAAAAGGAAATCAAATGTCCTCGTGTCCCGCTAAACGTGATACGCACGCATGCACAGTCGCAGAAATATCAATATTGCTATGTGAAAAAAATAAAAATCCCCTTTATTTTATTCCATTTTGGATTATTTTCATCAACTCCGGTTAAGTTAACTGACAGTTGAATATGTTGGAATCAATCAATCGAATTTGATGTTAAGCAGAATTGATCAATCTGATTGAAACCATAGACATGACAATGTTACGTTTTGCGTATTTCACGGACATCGATTTTATTCTTCTATTCCTTTCTTATAAACCTTTGTTCTCGTGCAGGAAACAGACGCATTTGACTAAGCGATATCCTGTAATAAAAACTGTAATATGATTAAGAACATACCCTAAAAGGTCAACCGAATGTGGAAAAACGTTGGCCCGTCATAAAATATCGTGTGAAATAAAATATGAAAATTTGTATTGGGAGTGTGAATAAGTTCTCGCCGTTTTTTGTGAAAATAAATCCTTTATTTAAAAAAAATAATAAAAAAACAAGTCAATTAAAGTATTGCCCATCGCTGGAGACTACTTTTTCCCATCTTTCTGGCAGCATTAGAATTCCACGTCGAAAAAATGACACTTCTTTTGCGGCTATCCACGAATCGATCCATTTTTTCGTTTCTTCATGCGAAGTGAAGTGCTGCTCAGCCAGGCCGTTAGAACATCGATCGAAATAAATAGTAATCAGAAGGCACAATGTCTGGAGAATATGGCGGGTGGGGTAGGACTTCCCATTTCAGCGTTTCTAGGTATGTTTTGACCGGTGACGCGACATGCGGCCGAGCGTTATCATGCAGCAAAATCACCTTATCGTGTCTTTGCTCATATTGCGGCCGTTTTTCTTTCAATGCTCGGCTCAAACGCATCAATTGTCGTCGATAGAGATCTCCTGTGATGGTTTGGTTGGGTTGGAGCAGCTCGTAATACATTACCCCCAGCTGATCCCACCAAATGCACAGCATGAGCTTGGAACCGTGGATATTCCGCTTTGGCGTTGATGCTACTGCTTCGCCGGGCTTAACCCACGATTTTTTACGCTTGGGATTACTGTAGTATATCCACTTTTCGTCACCAGTCGCAATACGATGTATGAAACCTTTCCTTTTTTGTCGTTGAAACAGCTGTTCACACGTGACAAGACGCCGTTTGACGTCTCTCGGCTTCAGTTCGTACGGCACCCAAGATCCTTCCTTTTGTATTATTCCTAATGCTGTCAGACGTTTCGACGTTTCTGTTGTTCGATCAACTCCTAATGATTTTGCAACATCGGATTGCGTCTGACATGGATCTTCAGCAAGTAATCTTTCCAATTCTTCGTCTTGAAACTTTTTTGGTGCACCACTGCGTTCTCTATCTTGAACATCAAAATCACCATTTTTAAATCGGTTAAACCAATATCTGCATGTTCTTTCTGACAGAGCATGATCACCACAGGTTTCTACAAGATTTCTGTGTGCTTCAGCTGCAGATTTCTTCTGAATAAAATAGTGCACTAAAATTCCCCGCAAAAACGGTTTATTTGGCACGAAATTTGACATGTTTTACGCTACAAAAAGAAAATGTTCTTTATAGGTTAATGGAAAGACACCCACTGATTTTAAACATAGGTTATAGAACTTCAATATAGATGCGTCATCATCTTGAATTATACACAGAAAATGTTTATGCCGCCATCTGATGGTGAAACGGCGAGAACTTATTCACACTCCTAATAACTAAAATCGAATGGCTAAATGAATGGATCCTGTTAAAAAATCAGAAAATGACCAACTTGCGAGTTCTGAAAAAACTTTTCTATATAACAGATGACTTCCGCTTCCGGTAAGTAAGAGCGCTGCGTGTGTAGTGTTAGTCTCCCAAATAGAAGCGATTATTGCCTGGTTTGGCCCTTCGTGGGCAGTTTGTCTGCAGATATATTGACCTAGCTAACCTGAGGTCTTCTTCTCTGCTAAAGGGAAGGACAGCATTCCATTGTGTTTTACGGTCTCTGGCAATCTAATAGTCATTACCATCATCCTGACCTACAGGTCAGCCACAACGGGGATCGTCGCCGGGAGACTGACAGCTGAGCGCGCACAGGCGCGCTCAGTTGGGAAGTGGCACCGTGTGCGCCGGTAAGAGCGGCACTAATCAAATATGCTAAATCAACGCGTTCAAACAAACCAGCAAGACTTGATCTGACAAAAACAGGGAAAAAAATGGCAACTAGTTGGCAACAAGAAAAGGGCAAGAGGTAGTCTAAATAAAATCACACCTAATAAAATATAACTTAATATCAAAGATTACTGGCTAGGTAAGCCAGACTCTTCACTAACAACAGTTTTGATAAGTTAAATATTGATAAGTTAAAAAGATACGAAGAAACAAGAGTCCGCTATTGATAACAATTCAAGTGAAAACGATACCAAATCGCCCCCAATCTACATAGATGAAGACGAGAATATCGCCCCCCTAAAACAAATACTTGATAACGTAGCTAAAGAACAGTATGCGTTCAAAATCTTGAAAAATAACCAAATGAGAATTGAACCCTATACATCAACAAAATATCAACCCAAAGTGGAGATGTTCAAGCAAAAAGGAACACAAAAGTTTACCTATCAATGCAAAGCAAATAAAAACTTCAAGGTAATATTGAGGAATATGCACCCATAGCAGATATAAACGAGCTCAAAAAGAAAATCGAAGATCAAAATCATAAAATTGTAAAAATTACCAACATACTGGAAAACATAACAAGAAAGCATTTACCTCTGTTCTTTATTGAACTACAGCCAAAAGACAATAATATGGACATATACAAAATTAAAAAGCTCTCTAACACAGTTGTAACCTTTGAGCAGCCTTATAAAAAAAGAGATATTGCTCAATGCATAAAATATCAAGCTTAAGGGCACACAAAAAACTACTGCTTCAGAAATTTAAGATGTTTTAAAGGCGTAGAAAAACACTTAACTAGTGACTGCCCTATAAAACAAAAGTTCAAATAAGTTAAATGTTGCATTAGTAATGGCAATCATCTTGCCAGTTATAAAAGACGCGATGTGCGCAAACAACAGCAACAAAAAATTCTATCCAAAATTAAGAATTAAAAGAACCGACGTACAAGATACCGGAATTAAACTCCAAAAAGTATAAGAAGAATCCAAGACACTTATAAGTGCTTCTCAACCGAGGCTAAATTATGTTCAGGCAGTAAAATGTATCATTCCAATACAGGAGCAAATCGAAAAAAGTATCAAGGATCTAAATAATAATAGTAATCAACGTCCAACAATAATAACAATAATAACAAACACAGAACAGTATACGTATAGAAAACTGAAGGACACAATTATGCAACTCATTGGACAAATCGATACCATGCTAAACCTCACCGCAGTAATAGCAAAAATAAAATTTTAATTAACTCCCTTAAAATGGGAATGTGAAATGTCAATGGAATAGCTCATAGAAGCAGGCAACTCAAATGCTTCTTATATAATCAATTTAGATGTAATGCTCATATCAGACAGACACTTCACAAGGAAAAGTTATTAAAAAATTCTAAATTACATTATTTACGTTACTCAACATCTTGACGGGAGAGCTCTCGGTGGTACAGCCATAATTATAAAAGTCGTAGTAAAGCATCATGAAAATAAAAAATTCAACCAAGAACACTTACAAGAAACTTGTATAACTATAGAAGATTGGTTAGGTTCAATTAAAATTGCTACTATATATAGTCCATCTAAGCATGCAATAAAACAGGAACAATACTCCTGTTTAATTAAGACCTTGAGAAATAGATTTATAGCCGGGGGGTTTTAATGCTTAAGCACTTGTGATGGGGTTCAAGATCACCAGTTCCCACACCAAAATAAGCCAATTATATCAAGCAATAGTAGAAAATAATACGTAACCAATAACAACAAGTGAATCAACATACTGGTCTACAGATCGTCGGAAAATACCAGTTGTCATCGATTTCTGTATGGTTAAGGGTATATCTAAACACCATTTAAGTGCGAAATCATGTTACGATTTAACCTCCAACCGCTCAGCAACAGTAATTACACTAAACGCAATAGTAATTAAAAAAGAAAAGCCTGTAACATTATACGAAGGTGGATCAAATATAAAGGAGCCTTTTTAAATTGCGCGCCCGACGGCGCGTGAGGGGTCTGTAACGTTTCGGACAGTGGAGGGGGGTCATGCGGAAGGCAGTAATAACGTTGGTGCGCTACGTGCTTTTTACTTTCAGCAGCAATCAGCGAGAAAGAGGTACACTCCACAGTTGCACAACGTGTTATTATTAAGTTTCTCGTCAACGAAAATGTAAATGCTATTGAAATTCGGCGCCATTTATTCCCATATTTCGGGGAAAGAACCCTTTCATGGGCTCGGGTGAAGCAGTGGTGTAACGAATTTAAGAAAGGACGGGAGCGTGTTGTAAACATTGCCCACCCGCGCCGTTCCCGCACCAGCATCACAGCGCAGAACACCGAGGCTGTTCGAGAGCTCGTCGAAGGCGATCCGCACTTAACTTTTCTTGAAATTTCTCGGGAACTTCAGTTCGAGCTGTCTATCGGTCAAAAACGTACGGCACTCCGATCAGAAGTGTGTTGCTTCTCTATGACAACGCCAGACCCCACACAGCAGCAGTAACATAACAAAAATTGCCTGATATGCACAGTCCTAGAATATCCACTTTACAGCTCACACTTGTCACCATGCGACTTCCATATGTTTGGGCCACTCAAGAAAGCGCTTGGTGGACAGCGCTTCACAACGAACGAGGAGGTGCAGCAGTTCGTGTGCAATTGATTTGATACACGTCTGCGAATTTTTTATGATACCGGGATTAAAAATTACCAGACCGTTGGTGGAAGTGTATAAATAAGATGGGGGACTTTGTAGAAAAATAAGAAAAATGTAAATTAGAATTGATTTTGAAAAATATATGATTTTTTTTGCAAAAGGCTCGTTTATATTTGATCTACTCTCATATTATTCAAAAACAAACTGGAACTATTTTCGAAAACGACGAAGAAATTTGAAGAAATTAAATGTAAAATCCCATTAATTGAAGAAATTAAATGTAAAATCCCACTTTAAACCCCAAAAAATTAAGATGGCAATCGACGCACTTAATAAGATAATTTATAATGTTGCCTGGGAAACATCATCGGCGGAGCAAGACAAGGAAATCGTAACGCACTGCTCTACAATTGTAAAAGCTAAAATCGCTGAAAAAGGAAGATTTAGAAGAATATGGGAAAACACAAGATTCCAAAATGACAAAGCGAAATTAAATAAAGCCATTAAACAATTAAAAGAATTATTAAATATAGAACGAAACGAAGCAATCGAAGAATATCTTGAAAGTCTAACTCTATCTGAAGATACGTGCTATTCCCTTTGGAAGCTTATCAGGAAAATTAAGAAAGGCCTTCAACAAGCAATCTCTCTTATGCATCAAGACAATGGAACATAGGCAATAACCAACAAAGAAAAAATTAAATTATTCACGCATCACTTTAAAAAAGTCTTTGAACCTCATAATCAAGAAACAACCGCGGAGCTAGAAAAACAAATTTTAAACTATCTCCAGACACCTTTAAAAAACTGAAATCCCTATACAGATAATAAAAACAAAAGAAGTACTAAATATAATACAAAACGAAACAAAAACGAACAAGGCATCAAGTTATGACCTATTATCTCAAAAACTATTAAAGGAACTACTTTATAAGGCAATAAGATATAACCATTGTATATAACGCTATATTAAGATTAAATTACTTTCCAGTGCAATGGAAATTTGCACAGATTATTTTAATCCCAAAACCAGGAAAGGATCCATCAGAGTTAACATCTTACAGGCCCATTAGTCTGATGCCTGTCTTATCAAAGGTACTTGAAAAATTCATATTAAAAAGAATTGAAATGGCAACAGATATTTAGGATATTATTTCTGACCACTAATTTGGTTTCCGAGTCACCACAGAACAATCGAACAAGTCCACAGAGTAGTAAAGGTAATAAACAAGACCCTAGATAAAAAAAGTTTTGTTCTTCTGCATTTTTAGATATGACCCAAGCTTTTGACAATATATGACACAGGGCTGCTATATAAAATTAAAAACTCATACAAAACTACCTATTAAAATCTTGTCTGACAGACAGATATTTTATGTTAAAGTACCAGAAAGAACTATCGGAATTACAGCCTATCAAGTCCGGGGTCCTGCAGAGAAGTGTATTGGATTCCCTACTTTATTTTATATTCACCGCTGATCTACTAGAAACACAGCTAACAGCAATAGGTACACTTGCAGGCGACACAATAATATTAGCTACCCATAGAGATCCGAAAATAGCGTCAAAAATCTAAAAGGAAAAATTGACAAAATACAGTAATGTTCAAAACCTGACGCATTAAGCCTAATAAACAAAAATTTCAACAAGTTACATTCCCTTTAAACAAAGACACGTGCCCATCAGTGAAATTAAATAACAAGGAAATACCGCAAGCCGAAACAGCAAAAATACCTAGGAATGCACCTAGATCATAGGCTGACTTGGAAATCGCACATTTGGAGCAAAAGAAAGCAATTAAAACATAGGTTCAGGAAAATGTACTCGCTGCTCGCCCGTAAATCTAGATAATTGTTAAACAATAAAGTGTTACTTTATAAAGCTGTCACAACTATAATATAGTCGTACGGAGTCTAACTATGGGGATCTGCTTCTAACTCCAATTTGGAAATACCAGGTGTAGAAGTATGAAACCGGAATTTTTTTGTAAAAATTACACGTCTGTTGTTTGAAAATGATAAAAAATATTTTATTCAAAATAATGTTCATTGCTATTTATACATTTTTCCCACCTCTCCGGCAGTTTATGAATGCCACGCAAAAAAAACATTTCTTCTTTTGAAGCGAACCAGCTATCGAGCCATTTTCGTACATTTTCATACGAATTGAAGCATTGTTCAGCGAAAGCGTGTCCCATTGATGCGAATAGATGATAATCGGACGGAGCCAAGTCTGGAGAATAAGCCGCATGCGTTAGTATTTCCCAACTGAACGCCTCGATTGTTTCCCTGACTCGTTTTGCTGTGTGTGATGGGGCATTATCATGGAGCAAAATGACTTTCTGTTGCCTTTTTCCATATTCCGGTCGTTTTGCACCCAATGCTCGATTTAAATCGATCATTTGCTGTT
>NW_014554645.1:35693-42439 GCF_001313825.1 Dinoponera quadriceps | reverse complement strand
TGGGCGAACATCCGTTTTTGATGAGGAGCGACCAGGACGCCCGGCAGACGTGATTACAGAGGAAATCATTCAAAAAGTCCACGACATGATTCTCGCTGATCGACGAATGAAAGTGCGCGAAGTAGTAAAGGCCGTAGGTGTGTCGACTGGAACGGCAATTAATATTTTACATGATAAGTTGGCGATGAAAAAATTGTCGGCCCGATGGGTGCCGCGATTGCTCACGGTGGACAACAAGCGGATGCGGCTGTTAACTTCGAAGCAGTGTTTGGATGCTGCCGCACTTCCCGTATTCACCCGATCTGGCTCCTTGCGACTTTTTCTTGTTCCCTAACATGATGAAATGGCTCGCGGGAAAAAAATTTAGCTCAAACGAGGAAGTCATCGCCGAGACAGAGGCGTATTTTGGAGAGTTCGACAAATCCTATTTTTTGGAGGGGTTAAAAAAATGGCAGGAACGTTGGGAGAAGTGTATCTTTCTAAAAGGGGACTATGTTGAAAAATAAAAAAAAATTTTTTGAAAAAATGGTGTCTTCATTTCCAACACAGGTACTTATTGAACCGCCCTCGTATTACTTATAACATTGTGGTAATGTTACTGCTAGTTGATGTTTAGTGAGACCGTGAGGACAACATTTTGGGATGAGATTAAAATAATTATAAAAAAAAATATTAACACTTTGACTGCCACGCCGAAATCACATGTTTCGATCAGGACGCCACAGGAGTATTTTTATTATTTAAAGCATATAATGGCAAAATAATAATAAATTGATGATATAAGACAATATTCTTACCCAATGGAGCGTTTATCTTATTGGTAGTCACGGATGACCACCGTGACGCCTTGGTAACGGTTGATAGCGACAAATTAAAACAAAGCTTCGTTTATTTCAACAAACTATTCGTATTCATTATTTCGTCGTATGCGAAACTTCCACAATGTATTGATAAAACGTGTAGAAGATATTAGTAAACAGTATTTGCTCATTCTATATATAATAATAAGTTGTGCACACTTCTAACTTCAATTATATGATTATAAAGCAGCATTTACGATTATTTTCTGTGGTGTGTTTATAATAATATTCGTAGATTACCTCTCAAAGATATGGATACAAACACTGAATATTTTTCGAGTGTATCCGAGAAGTCTTTATCGGAAGACTCGTCCCAAAATGAAGTATTAGAAGACGAAATACTCCACATATCGCCCACGATAAGGCGGCGCCGAATCGAATCGGATACCGAAGATGAAATGGATATCGAAAATGAAAAAGAACATAATATAGACGATAACGAATGGTCAAATTATTATAAAAAATTAATATAACACAAACAGCGGCAAGTGTAATCCCATTTATGAAATCCAGAACTGCTGTACAGATCTAGGGTAATCAGCCACAGATTTTTTACTTTGCTTTTCTTACGGAAGAAATTCTACAAATAATTGTTGATAAGACCAATAGATATGCTGAACAATACATGCAAAATAGGAGATCCACTTGTTTAGATAAATGAACACCAACCGACAAAAATGAAATGAAACGATTTTTCGGATTACTGATATGAATGGGCCTGGTCAAGTTACTGAAATATGACGCATATTGGTGTACCAATAACACCTAGTGCCAATCTTTTCCAAGAACAGTTATGTCGAGAAATCGATTTGAGTTGCTGTTACGATTCCTTCATTTTACCAAAAACACAGCTCTACAAAAAAATATTTTCATTGCCAGCGATCTGACTATGTATACTATATGTTTTTTGGGTCACTGAAACCGAATCCATAGTCGAAATTTCTCTGTCAGATCCGGTTCTTTTCCTAACCTCAAAAAACAGGCCAAAGACCATGAAATTCAGGCTCAAAATCATATAATTCGATAAAAACCCAAACAAAATCCCATAATCATATATTTCATCAATTTCATAATTATATAATCTCAAAACTCTATAATCTCAAGCCTCATAACCTCAAAAATCCCATAACCTTATGATTCTAAACCCCTAAACCAAGTAAAAAAAAGACTTACACTCATTAAAGCAGGGTAAATCTATACGTTTGAAACAGATTTGTCCTTCAATCTCACTACCATTCAACTTCAAAACCACGTAATCCTAAAACCTCATAACCTCAAAAACCCCATAACTTTATGATTCTGAAACCCCGTAACCCAATAAAAAATGACATTTACGCATTTAAGCACTGTAAATTAATATGTTCGAAACAGGTGAGCCCTTTAACTTCTTATACATTGAAACCTCTTAACCAAATAATAAACCACGTTCTTTCGCCACAAAACCTACATTTTGCCGAACCTAAGAACAACGACGTGGACGTAGCAGGCTTCTATTCCCTTCGGGGTGCTTTATTTGCGTGAGGTCCCCTCGCCTCTCACGTTACGGGGTGCTTTATTTGCGTGAGGTCCCCTCGCCTCAGTTATGAGGTTTTTAAAGTTATGAGGCTTGAGGTTATGGAGTTTTGAGATTACATAGTTATGGATTTGATGAAATATATGATTGCGGGATTTTGTTTGAGTTTTTATTGAATTATTAGATTTTTAGTTTGAATTTCATGATCTTTGGCTTGTTTTTTGAGGTTAGGAAAAGAACTGGATCTGACAGAGAAATTTCGATTATGGATTCGGTTTCAGCGACCCAAAAAACATATAGTATACATAGTCGGATCCCTGGCAATGAAAAATTTTTTTTTGTGGAGCTGTGTAATCAAACAGCTAACACAAATGATAGACTGTATAAGGTAAGACAACTTGTTGATATACTAAATCAAAATTTTTCTAAATACTATGATTTAGATGAAGAGATATGCATCGATGAGTCATTGGTACCTTTCCGAGGACGCATAAAGTTCAGGCAATTTTTGTAACAGAAACGACATAAATATAACATCAAAGTCTTCAAAATGTGTTCGGGCTAAGGATGTACATACCAATTTGAAATATATTCGGGAAAAAATTTAAATGCACTATGCGTAACCCCCACAAGTGTTGTAAAAAATATATGCAACAATATTCTTCATAGAGGCCACACAAGTTATACCGATAATTGGTATACTAGTATAAATTTAGCCGAAAAATTAATCAATTGCAATACTCATTTAGTAGGAAACCTAATAAAAGATAGAAAGGGAATACTTGTCGACGTCAAATTTAAGAAATTAAAACGCAGTGAACTTATCGCAATGCAAAATAAGAGGATTAGAATAAGGAAGGATGGTCCTCAAGTGGAGAGACAAGCGTGACATTTTTATGATCTCGAGGAAACATTCGGCTGAAATGGTAGAGGTCCGCAAAAAAGTAATGTTTGTGATAAACCAATAGTAGTTGTAGATTACAACATAGGAAAATGTGCTGTAGATTTATCAAATCAAATTATAGCATATACCACACCACACAGAAGAACCCTCAAGTGGTATATAAAATTAGCTTTAGAGTTATTATTGAATACATCAATTTCAAACGCGATGATACTCTATAAACTAGCAACAAAAACAAAAATCAAGATATCAGAATTTAGAATGGCACTCGCAATGCATCTTACACAGTGCCATTCACCAGAGCAGTCAAATACATTTATTCGACGAAGATTGATTGCGGCACAAAATGCAGAAGAAAGAAGGGCAAGAGTACCTGGCACGAAAATTTTGCAGAGAGTGTTACAAAAAAATGTTAAACTGTTAGGATCAAAAATTGCTAAAAATCGGACCAAAAAGGTGATCACCTACTGTCCAGATTGCATTGATGAGTCACATTTATGTTTAAAGTGTTTTAACACAGTGCACCGTTAGATGCAAGATTTGTTCTAATATTTTTTTTATTGATGTTCTAATAAAAATTTTTAATTGTTCATTGGGACACTTTTTATTTCAAAGTATCTTCTATTTATCCGTTATATTCCAAATGCGCTAACTGTCAATTTTCATTCAATTTTTACAATTGTAAAAAATCACAGGAGAAACCGTGGCCGGTCATATATGACCAACGTGGCAGTCAAAGTGTTAAGTAATTAATGGTTTAAAGTGTTGGCGTTATATGAATTAAGTTACGTGATATATAAAAAGTCCGTTCGTCCTCAGTTCCAGTGGTGTACAGGTAAAACGGATGAGACTGAATAGATAAATAATATACCATTATGCAAAATTCTTAATAGTTAGTGAGGAATTATTTTGTCTGAGATAATGAGCGCACGAGAATGGGTAGGCTAGACTCTGTATAAAGAAAAATGGCTTATTACTGAAGATCTCCTAGCAACGATGAGCATCAATTGATATTTAAAGGCGGAATAACATAAAAAGTGGCGAACGGCATACATAGGTTGCTCTGAAAGTTTTACAGATGACAAAGAATATTTCAATTATTTTAACCAAATTTTTTCTATTGTTTTTCAAAATATTCGCCTTTATGATATATGCACTTCTGTATCTGGCAGAACTAGTCTTGAAAACACTGGGCTCACTATTTTGTGTCCATCTCAGAAACAAGGTTTTCGTAGGCTTCTACCGCCGCTTTCGAATTGATGAATTTCCATGCATTTTGCTTTTAATTAATGGGAAGAGGAAGAAGTCACAAGGTGCTAGGTCAGAACTATAAGGCAAATAAGTCATCACTTCCACTCCTGATGCGACCAAAAATTCTGTTGTTTGAGCTGCATTGTGTGATGATACATTGTCTTGATGCAACTGGATTCGTTTTCTTGGTCGTTTCTCACGTACTTGTTCGAAAACAGTTTGCAAGCAAATGCCGGTGTACCATTCGGCATTGACTGTAGAGCAGTCCTCTAATGAAATAATAGCAACATGACCAGTATGTTTAAAGAAATAAGCCACAATTTTCTTGCCAGAGCTTCATCCGCGTTTCATTTCTGTAGGTTTCTCTTTGTCTTGAAAGATTCACTGAGTCGATTGTCGCTTACTTTATGGCTCGTAACAATAAATCTAAGTTTCGTCACCTGTTACAATGTCAAACACTGATTTTGCCTGGCCTTGATTGAATTTCTTGATCATTTCCTTGCACCAGTCCACACGCGCTTTCTTTTGAACTTTTGTTAAGTTGTGTGGTATCCATTGAGCACAAAGCTTCCTTACGGCAAGATGATGTAAGATGGTTTTGATTTGGGTCATACCTATACCTAAGGATGCCTAAATATTCCTGTAAATGCAGTGGTATCTGCCTCTATCATGGTGCGCACGGCGTCGACATTTTCTACAGTAACTGTAGTGACAGGCCGTCCTTTACGATGCTCGTCTTTGAGCAAAACACGTCCACGCTAAAATTCGTTAAACCACCGTTCAACAGTTGCCAAGGATAGTACTTCATCACCAAACAATTGCTTGATTTTTTACGAGCATTGTTGTCGAGTCAGCCCCTCTTTAAAATCGTAGAAAAATATGGCTCGATAATGTTCTCGTGTTAATTCCATTTTGTGTCAAAATGTTTTTCTGTAAAATTACTGTAAATATAAAAAAAAATATTTTAATAATCTGTCATAGCTATTTAGCATAAAAAATGTCAAAGGATTCAAAAAAAATATTGTCGACAACATCATCATATAGGAAATAACCGAACCGCAAAACTTTCAGAGCAACCTACGTATAACACAAGGTTGTGTACCGAAAAGAAGCACACCTTTCACTATCAGTTGATACTCATCGTTACTAAGAGATTTTCAGAAGTACAAAGTGCACCGTTGGAATCTGGACATGAAAATGTTTTATTGGAAAAGTCGTTTATTAGAGCTAATATTAAACATGCAAAGAAATATTCAACTTAATATTCAATTTAAGGGATTCTTTCTGAGTCCTCTCACTCGATGTAGCCGTCCTGCACCTCGGTTACCGTCTTGATACTGGTTTCTAAAACAGAAGCACCCCGCCAACTCTGCCTTGACCGCGAACGTTACCTCGATGGTAGCCCGGAAGAAGACCACGTTGGGATATCTGAACTTATTGGTAACCTTCCGACTACGTCCCGAGCGTAGTAGTCAAGAGGGTTCAAGTCAGGACTACTGGGAGGACAGAAGTCTTTGGACCAGAATATGTCGACAATGTTGGAGAGCCCATTCAGAACCAAATGACACGTGTGAGCGGATGTACCGTCTTGTTAGGCGATATACAGACTTCCCGAAATAACGTTTTCCATCCAAAGCTTTACCACCGTCCTTAGGATCTCCAAATAGGTCTTTGGGTTTTCCAAAATAAGGTCTTGGGTTCTTTGAATGAGTTTCGGAGTTATTCTCGCCTTCTCCCTTACTTGGATCTTCTTTGTCGGGATGAAGAAGGCCTTCTCGGAGTCCTCTAAGGCAGCGTACCTCTGGGCAACATCGTATATAGTCGACCTAGAATATTCGAAAAACATTACATCGTTTGGCGTCCTTTCGGTGCAAAGACTATCAATTGTCGTCACCCTCCGGTTATAGTCCGGGTTTAAAAGGTAAAACCACTTTAGAATCCAAAAAAGTCTGACTTTACCGATTTTGTTAAGGGGGAAGTCTACTGTGACAAGGGAAAAAACAGGCCGATTTTCCGAATTTTTTTTCTAACAAAATGTGACTCGTACATTAAATTAAATTAAACCGTCATCTTTATTATATATTCAAGTATTTGTAAAAAAATTTTCAAGTCGAAATATTCAAAATTGCCGTCGTGGCACTCCTTCAAGTGCAGGTCCGTTTTTTTTAGGTGCCCAAACGGTGTACATGAAATCTCACGTCTGGGTGATCTGAAACAA
>NW_014554645.1:0-35360 GCF_001313825.1 Dinoponera quadriceps | reverse complement strand
GTTCACAATTACTGCATTTAACGACTAAGTTGAATCCAAGTCCACGGATACTACTTTCCGAAAAAGTCACATTTCCACCGCACGTTTTGCACATGATCATTTCACTCAGCGTTTGAAACAAGAATAAAAATTCAATCAAACGGTATCCATAGCCATTATTAATTTCCACTTCCACCGATTTCGTTCTTAATTTTTTCGCGGAAGGACTTGTCGATTCCGTTTCATTCTCCATCGTATGGTGGCGGCGGTCTTTTCCTACGTCGTGAAGGTCGTCCGGGAGTTTCGCGTGAACCCTTTCGGTCGAAAGAAGCAGGCTTCATTTTGATAAAAGTATAAAAACTATACGTTAGCCACGCGGGAAACACCGAAACGATCACAGCTTTTCGACACACTGGCCCTTAAAATTACGCAGTACCGGCGTCCTTACTTTTGAAATCGCTTCTAACTGACTATAAAATATATCTAGTGACATCTGTTAATCGACTTGGAGTATTAGAAATGTTAGAAATTGAATTGCAAGTCACTACGCTGTACCCGCCGAACAGATAGGAATTTGCCGCAGGTATGCGTTTCGGAGCGCTTCGGTAAAAGGTCGAAATTTCAATGAAGAAAAATTTAGCCGGCTATTACACCTAATGTAACTTATTTTAGAGGGTTCAAAGTATTTTTTAAGCCAATAAAAAAAAAATTGAATTTTTGAAAATTTTACAGTAGACTTCTCCCTTAAAGGTGAAATATAATAGGTGGTTTTATATGAAGCCGCTCGTTGACAATAGATTGCGTTAAGTAAACAATTTCTTCGAATTGAAAGTTGGCAATACACATGATGACAGGTCTATAGAGTCCCTCCAGACACCATAAGTGGCATTTGTGCGACGCGTTAACATAATCTATTTTTATTATATTTACAGTGTCAAGTTTTATTCCAAATAAGTCATATTTGTGGGAAGTTATGCTCTATTATTTCTTGACAAAGAAATCGCCCGCGACAATGCATCATTTGCTAGAGAAATTATTTGCCGAACATGCTTCATCGAATACAACATGCAAAGAGTGGTTTTGCCGCTTCCAAAATAGTGATTTCTTTATGGACAATGAAGACCGCGGAAAACCATCCAAAAATTTGAGGACACGGAATTGGACGCATTATTAGACGAAGACTCGAGTCAAGCGCTGATGGAGTTGGCCGAAGCCTTAATTGTGGACAAATTAACAGTTTCCAGACGACTACAGATGTTGGGATGTGTGACAAACAAGGAAATTGGATACCCCAATTATACATTGAAGTAAAGGGACATTGAACGCCGGAAAACCACTTTGAACTGCTGCTTGAACGACAACAACGAAAGGGTTTTCTCCATCGAATCATGACTAAATATGAGACATGGATCTATTTCGACAATCCGAGGCGAAAAGTAACATGGGTACGTCCCAGGAACCAGGCCCGTCGACGCCAAAGAGAAATATTCATGCCAGTAAGGTCATGCTCTGTATCTGGGATCAGAGAGGTGTCGTGAATCGAGCTCCTGAAACCGTCGGAAACCATCACTGAGGATCGTTATCGACTGCAACTAATCCGTTTGAAGCGAGTTCCGCACGAGAAGAGGCAGAAATGTGAGAATTGCCGCGACAAGTTGATTTTGCTGCACGACAACGCCAGGCTGCATGTTGCTCAACCAGTCAAGTACTTAAAAGGAATGAACTGGGAAATCCCAACCGACATATTCCTCCCTCCGATATCGCTCCCTCTGATTACTATTTGGTTTGGTCGATATACTCAGCACTTACGGCACAGCACTTCACCTCGTACGATGGAGTCAAAAAAATGGCTGGATGACTAGATTGCCTCCAAAGAACCCGAATTTTCCCTGCATGGAATCTGATGGTTGGCCGAAAGATAGGTCAAAGTTATTCTTTCGTTCAAAAATGGGCGGTTTCATATGCAACCATCAAATAAATAAAATAGAAAATCTCTTTTAAAGACTTCATTCTACAAATATTGAAATGTGTAAAATGATTTTTTAAATTTTTTATCAAAAATGGCGAGCCTACAGCTCCTCATGCGCAATCACTTTTTTTAGGTCCTTCACGGCTAACAGCAGATCTCTTAAATGGTTGCACCTAGAACCACTCAAAAAACCAAAACTAGAACGCACCAAAACTAGAACGCACAAAAAACCAAAATTTTCAGAAACTAGATAAGATTTTCTTTGGAAGCACGTAGAGAAATAAAAAAAAAATATGACGATTTGTTAAAATGGTGGAGCTATAAAGAATTTTATATTTTGGTTAAAAATTTTGCATAAATTTATTTATTAGAAAATAGTTTTGAAGTAATCGTAAAATCCCTATATACTTTTCTAGAGAATCTATTTAAGAAGATGCCCTTAAAATTTCAAGTCAATTGGATGAAAATTGTTTGAGTTATGCTACTTGCCTTTGAAAAACATGAATTCAAGAAAAGCGCATTCAAAGTTTTCGGTAACATTTTTTTCTGTTTAACACGACAAATTTTCAATGTACCTTCAATCTGCATTGTCTGCTCCATACAACTGCCTTTCCAGGTCCAAATTAGCCTCCTATTCTTTTTTCTTTGAAGATTTAAAAACCCTCCGATCATTTTATGCGGCATCAAACATCTTGCGCTTTGCAAATTTGATGCGGCGCGCATCAGCTTCTATGTAAAAGTTATAATAATTTGTGCCCACTTCATCTCCTAATACTTACATTATTTCCATTAGACCATTAAATCGGTCATTAAAATAGCATGTGACAATATCTGCGGAGATATCAGGTAATGTATTGCTGTTCGAGAATGCTTTTGGAGCCATGCTCCACACACAATTATTATAATTTTCGCTATTGTTTGATGTATACCCTCCAAAGCAACGATTTAGCAAATTATCGCTACATATGTCTTCATAAACAGGTTTAATAGCTATAAAAACGTCTATGCGAAGAGGTGGTTCATGTACGTATATTCATGCAAAGTATTGGCAGCTTCCGCCCGTTGCCACGAGCACTACGATTGCTCGTCTTTCAGGCACTTCTCGTGCTGCGACTGCAGCGATCAGTTGAAAGTTTATGAGATAACTTCGCCCATATATCGTTTCTCATCTTCTCGATAGAGCCGTGTTTGCGACGAATAAGTAAACTGTAGTTAATTGATAATTCATCAATCAATTTAACTGGTAAGTTTACCCTTACCGTTCTTCATATTTTTTTTTATTTCACAAGCGCGTCCCTATCCTGATCTATGCACTCTTTCTTTTTTACTGTAAAATTTTCGTAGGGATCAGCTTTTAATACTCCTTTGAAGGTCTTGCTGTCACCATCGCCGATATAATTAGCGTATTTAATATTGTAAAGGGTTTTGGAGCGCTGAAACATCTCGATCATGACATCAATGTCTATCTTACCACATGAGCCGTTATGATTGACTTGACATTCATTTGAATTGCGTCTCCGCCCACTCTTCGTATTAAGCTATATCTTCTTCCTTACTCCAAAATTCACAGGATTTATAGTATACTTAGATTTCACTACGATGTCAATGACTTTTCCTGTATACCAATCGATTAGAGTCATTAATCTGTACAAAGACAAAAATCCTTTTTACCGCCATGATCCGTTGCCAAAAATAATAAAAACATTGACCTGCCTATTTTCTAAAGAAAATCTCTTTATTTTTAGCTTCTCTTTTTTCAAACGAACTGCTGTTGTAACTGTAGCGAGGTTTGCAACGATTCTATCATAAAATGATTGAAAAACTGGTCGCTGAAATTCCATAAACGCACAAAATTTAAATATACCATGAAAACCTACACTCAATAAATGCATTGCAAATACTATGCGACGGTTAACTTCGTATCCATAATTAACATAAGCGACTAGATAACTAAGCACAGCAGATTGCCCAGAACTTTGCAAGATACAATAATTCTGAAACCCAAGCCAAGCTTACTCAATAAATTTTACGTCTTTCTCGCACTTTAAATATACAACCACTTCAGCAATAGGAACAAAAACAATGAGAAAGTTTATCAAACGATACCGATACGATCCATTATTCACTTCATAGTTGTTCCTGGATGTGTTGAGTTTTTGAGCAGACGTGCTCACGTTCTTGAGACCTTCTTCCTTTTCGTATCGATTCTGCGGATGTCTATTTAATATTTTAATCCTTTTTGTAGTTATAGTATTAAACTTAGTACTTTTCTTTCCAGCATACACCTTTCTCTTTTCACTCATGATCATTAAAAGTTTCGAAATAAGAAACTGAAGCAAAATATTCACGAGTATTCTAAACAGAAAATAAAACGTCTTATTGCATCCAAGCGGCGTGATTTCGAAGGTTGCACTGAAGCCACGCTACTATTTTTTAAATAATATAGACTACTAGCACCGTACTAATACATAATAGTACTAAATACTCGTAGAAAGTACCTGTGGAGTACTTGATTGACTGGCGTGACGCGCCGAAACTGCTGACTGCTTAGTCGGCACAGTAACGCGCTGCACAAAAGATGTTCAAAACCGGCTTTAAAAATTGTTCTCCATTATAAGTCCTATTGCTTCTTATTTTTAAGACCCTAATATGTCATTTAAGCAAAAAAAATGTCTATTTCCAGAAATTTCTAAAGCGGTTTTACCCTTTTAACTTGGTCAACTTGGTCATTTCGAGGTTATGAATGTCTATATGTCTGGTTTACCTTTGCGACAAGTGACATCTTCAGCTGAATCCACATATAGCGGAAATTTTTAATTCAATTTTGTCCGAATTTTAACGGCATATCTTGTAAGCAATTTTCTTTAATACAGAGTTTAGCTTCCCGTGCGCTCATTAACTCAGACAAAATAATTAACTCCTCGCTAACTTACGAATTTGGCAAAATAGTAAATGACTTTTCTGCTCAGTTTCATTGTAAAATGTATGATGTATAATATACACGTCTGCGCGCCTGCCAAAAAGTTAAGCTGTTGAAAACTTTTTAAGAAAGTCACTTTCATTAAGATTGTTAAATCGCTCACGTGCTAATTCATGATGTTAATGAAGTGCCGAGTTAATTTTTTACCTTCTAGCTTTTTATGTGTCGCGTATGTAATTTTCGTTTCACAAAGTTAAACAAAAGGGTGAACGATAAAGTGTCAAAAAAGACAAAATCATCGGAAAGTGATCAAGGGCCGAGACAATGATTGCAAGACCTAAGCGCGAATGTTCAGAAATATTTGGCGATTTTGCAACGTAAGTAGCTTCAAGATCGGCTTACACAAGTGCAATGGCCATAGAGCGCTTTTATGCGGCTTCACGTGTATTTTATTGCAGCGTAAGGCGGTTTAACGTATATCGTATTTCTATTTTTCATAACGAATCATGGCTCTCCGGTCGATAAATGGAAGCGATAGCATGAGAATCTTTCGCGTGATCGCGGTCGCGTGCTCTTTTGATGCGTATTTGTAGCAATTATGAATGATCTGCAATTCAATCAGCCAAACGAATATTCGGCCAGCCTGGCCTGTGCAAAACTATGTATATATTATGATTTGTTAGCCGCCATCGGCATAGGTAATTTAATTCATTTTGCTAATTCGACTAACCGAGCTTCGTGTTCGTTAAGTCGGCTAAAAATTGGGACAGCCTTCTATTATTAGTTCTTAACTTCGGTCGCGTGCGCGAGTATACGAGGGTGGGGTGAAACGTTTCAGGCCTGAAATAGAGATGGCGCCAGCAGGTCTAATTTTTGGCTTGTATTCTATAGTACTATATCTTAATAGATTGTATATAAATTTTCAAATAGATTGCTCTGTTTGTGTACATTTGAGAGCCGATTGAATAAGACGCCTCGATTGCTTACGTGAAAATGGAAAAATCAGAGAAACGTGCGGTCATCAAATACTTCTATTTAAAAGGCCTAACACCATTACAAATTAAAGAAGAGCTGGATTCCACACTGAAAGACTCTTCTCTATCATATTCAACGGTTAAACAGTGGGTTTCTGAATTTAAGAAAGGTCGCACGAGCACTTCTGACGATCCACGTTCAGGATGCCCCGTTGAGGTCATAACTCCCGAAATGATTGAAAAAATTCATAAAATAGTGATGGAGGACCGCAGATTAAAAGTAAGTAAGATAGCTGAGGCTACTAGAATGTCAACTGAACGTGTGCGCAATATTTTACATGAACATTTGAGCATAAGGAAGCTCTGTGCTAGGTGGGTGCCGCGTTTGCTAACGTTCGATCAAAAATTCACCCAGAAAACTGTTTCAAATTTGGCGCTGTACAAGCGAAACCCCAGCGAATTTTTGCGTCGATTTATAACTGTGGATGAAACTTGGATTCACCACTACACTCCTGAAACTAAACAACAGTCGAAACAATGGATTGGATCATGTGAACCAACCCCAAAGAAGGCAAAAACAATTTTATAGGCGAATAAGGTTATGGCGACTGTTTTTTGGGATGCGAAAGGAATTATTTTCATTGATTACCTGGAGAAGGGTAAAACCATCACTGGTCAATACTACGCAGAGTTATTGCAGCGTTTGAAGGACAAAATGAAAAATAAACGACCTCACTTGGCAAAGAAAAAAATCTTGTTTCACCATGACAATGCACCTGCCCATTCGTCGGTCGTTGCGATGGTTAAAATCAAGGAATTGAAGTTCGAATTGTTCCCCCAACCAGCATATTCACCAGATTTAGCCCCCAGCGACTATCACTTGTTTCTTAACCTTAAAAAATGGCTCGGAGGTAAAAAATTTGAGACCAACTAGGAAGTCATCGATGCTGTAAATGAGTATTTTGAGGGACTTGACATATCGGACTATAAAAATGGTATCATTGCATTAGAGCACCGTTATGAAAAATGTATAAATCTTGATGGAAATTTTGTTGAAAAATAAAACGAAAAAAAAAACAAAAAAAGTTGTTTATCTTTATCAGGCCGGAAACTTTTCACCCCACCCTCGTATATATGTGTATGTGTATGTGTGTTCATATCTCCAGATAAATCAATGTAATGACTGAGGATGCCGTGAACAGAAAATGCATCGTTGCGGTTAATGTGGGCCGACTGAAAATTTAAATTTAATACCAGACAGATACGTATCTGTTTTTTACAATTTTCTGTTCACGATCATAACAAGCTTTGCTAACTACAAGAACAGTGAATAGTGAATCGATTATTATTTTTATACTGTTAGTAGTAAATTTATTAATAGTAAACTGTAACTGATTTCGTAAAATGTTAAAGCTATAATTTCTAAATAATTCCTAAATAATTTAGTTTTAACATTATTTATTTATTTATTTTTAAAACATCGAGATCATTGGAAATAATTCGAGGGCAAATCAAATATAATACGGGGATTTATTTTTCATGATTTATTAGACAAGAGTAAAAATATAATGAAACCAAATTATTTTTCTACATAGTTCCCTGCTACATTAATACGTTTTTGCCAGCGGACAGGGAGCTTGGCTCATTTTCATATTGAGTGAGTGCAAAAGTTCGTGCGGAGGTGCAATAGATGGCGTTAGAAGCGGCGTAAAGTTTTGTCATTAATACCGCCATCTCTGTAAGACATATCGTTGGAAAGGCGACGTGTGCAGCGTTCATTTCAAACAAAAGAATTTGTGTAGATACGAACTGCTTCGAGAAAGATTACTTTCAAAATGAGTGTCGAAAAGGTGCATTTACGGCATGTTATGCTTTACGAGTTTCGGAAAGGAATAAACGTTGCAGCAGCCGTAAAAAACATTCAAGAGGTTTATCAAGATCAAGCACCAGCTAAACGAACTGTGGAAAAATGGTTTGCAAAATTTCGCCGCCGACAGTTTAACCTTGAAGACGAGCCACGCTCAGGTCGACCTTCAGACATTGATGACGATGTTGTGCGAACTTTAGTTCAGAATACTCCGCGAATTTCAACAGAGGAAGTTGCTACAGCACTTAACGTTGACCAATCAACCGCTTTTCGGCGTTTAAAAAAATCGGTTTCGATTTGAAGCTCGATGTATGAGTGCCCCATTTGATGACGGAGAGGAACAAAATCAAACGAGTTTCTGCTGCCGTTTTTTTACTCGGGCGTCTAAAAAACGAACCGTTTTTGGATCGATTAGTGACGGGCAATGAGAAATGGGTCCTGTACAACAATGTTCAGCGCAAACGCACATGGAAACAGGCAGGTGAGCATGGTGAAGCAATGGCAAAGGCCGGTTTACACCCGATGAAGGTGATGCTCTGTGTTTGGTGGGATTGCAAGGGCATAATTTATTTTGAGTTTCTCCCCGCTGGTCAAACGATTGATTCGGACAAGTACTGTCGCCAATTAACCAATCTGAATCGAGAAATCAAACAGAAACGTCCGATTTTGTCAAATCGCAAGGGCGTAGTCTTTCACCACGACAACGCAAGACCACACGTTTCGAGACAGACGCTGCGCAAACTGAACAGCCTGCAATGGGATGTCCTAACTCATCCACCGTATTCTCCTGATATCGCACCTTCTGATTATCACTTGTTCCGGTCATTGCAAAATCATTTAAATGGAAAAAAATTGACTCTTTGGATGCCTTAAAAAACGTTGTGTCTTCGTTCTTCGAATCTAAACCGCGCAGTTTTTATGATCGGGGCATCCGTATGCTGCCAGAACGTTGGAAAAAGATTATAGACAACGATGGAGAATATATCATTGATTGAATAAAGAACTTTGTTTGCCTAATCACTGTCTGACTTTTACTCACAAACTCCGCACGAACTTTTGCACTCACCCAATAAAAGTAGTACGTTGTACAAGGGTGGTCCTTGAAGTACCCGACCCAACAAAGAAAACACAAAAATTTTGGAAAAAATGTATTTATTTTTCAACATAATCTCCTTTCAGCTCTATACACTTTTCCCAACGATGTTCAATAAGTTCGATACCCTTTTTATAATAAGAACTGTCTTGCTCCTCAAAATAGACATTAACTGCCGACATCACTTCTTCATCGTTGGAAAATCTTTGACCTCTGAGCCATTTTTTTAAGTTTGTGAACAGAAAATAATCCGAGGGAGCTAAATCTGGCGAATAGACTTCGCTAAACACTCAATTGAAACATCTTCACGACNCAAATTTTCAGATAATATGCGATGTACCGCACTTTTTGAAATGCCTACTATGTCTGCTAGCTCGCGCACTTTCAGTCGACGATCATCCAGTACCGCTTTGTGGATTTTCTTCACCATTTCTGGAGTCGTCACCTTATTTGATCGACCACTGCGATGCTCGTCTTGGCAGCTCGTACTGCCTCGTTTAAACTCTGCTACCCAATATTTTATTGTTGTAAACGAAGAAGCAGACTCACCCAGAGTAGAATCCAGTTCAGCTTTTATAGTGGTTGGGCTGAGGCTTTTCAAATAAAAGTATTGTATCACATAACGATGACCAATTTTCTCCATTTTCACAAATTCACTGAAAACGTTCACTATTGATGGCTGCCAAGCAAATACTAAACAACATGGCGTTTTCAAACTTAAAACATATGCTTTATAGATTGTGTACTTTCTAATACAGTGATATTTTTCAAACAACTACCGCCATTTTTAGGTCAGGTCGGGTACTTCAGGGATCACCCTGAAGTACTCGTATCTGTGGCTAATTGCACACGAACTCTTCTGCACCCGCATTAACTTCGAAACGTTGCCCTCCCAATATTTCTTTCAGCGGTCCGAACAAATGATTATCACATGGAGACAAATCTGGACTATATATGAGATGTTTAAGTGTGGTCCAGAAAATTTATTTTACTTTATTACGAGTTACGGCAGCTGTATGAGGTCTGGCGTAGTCATGAACCAGTAGAATGCTTCGAATCGGTACACCACGTCTTTTGGTTTGATAAATAACTTTAGTGCTTTTTAGAAGTTGACAGTAATACGTTGGATTCACTGTTTTTCTTTCTTGAAGAAAATCGATCAAAACAACGCTTCTGAAATTCTAAAACGCGGTAGCAAGAACTTTTCTCGCTGACAAACGTGTTTTGGCTTTGACTGGCATAGCCTCTTCTTTTCCCCGCCACTATATACTGGCCTGTTTCGATTCCGGAGTGTAATAGTGGACCTAAATTTCATTACAGGTAAAAATACGGTGCAATAAACCGTTCCTTTCTGCCTCTTAACGAGCCAGAAGCCGTTGTGCAATGGACAGGTGCACCTCTTGCTCACTCATCTTGCTACCGACTGACGAGCGCAGTCGGCAAGTGCAGGGGATCGACTCTAGACATTCCCCTTTTCATGCCCCTAAGCCATACCGCATTGTACCGTACTTCCCTGGCAGTAAAAAATTCGCGTTTATATTTTATTTATCCTCGTAGATTGAGTTATATCACTATTAATTTAAAACAATAAATAGTAGTATGTAAACACGAGCGTGGCATAGCAGATAGCGCACTGATTTGCTACACTAGAAATCCCGGGTTCGCCTCCCAGTAGAAATATTTTCATACGCTGTGTACCTTCTCCGATGGATAAACCACCGAGAGTATCTTTGCCACAAAAACCTTCTCTCCAACAATTTGCTTTTTAGAATCGGCGTTAAATTGTAAGTCCTATATATTTGTGTATAATCTGCGTGTGCAGCAAAGGATATGCGAGAGAGAGATGAAGCCCTACAAAGGGTAGTAACGCCAAAGAGAAAAAGAAAATTGTAATAAATCTTATTGACATTATTTTTGAAGTGGTTTCATTGATATTAATTGCGGCATCTGTTTGTTTATCGTTTACATGTGAATATAATATATATTAGATCGCAACGCGCATACAAGCGGCGTGGGATAAATCGATTTATCCTTACATTATTAGTGACAAGTAATACATAATTTTATGCACATGCTAAAACTACCTCTTTGAGGTGAATGCCAACGGAGAATTGTTTGTTCCTGTAATTTTTCTTAGTCATGTGTTACTTCATTCACTCTCTTTGAGAGAGAGAGAGAGAGAGAGAGAGAGAGAGAGAGAGAGAGAGAAAAGTAAAGAAATTTATATAATTAGGAACTCCTATTAAAAAAAAAATTTATCTAGTAATTACGAACCTGTGGTACGGAAACTCTGAGATAAGAAAACTGTCTAGAGTTAAGAAGTATTCTCGACAGGAGTAAATACTCTCAACGAAAGGGAATAAATTTTTCATTTTATTTTGTATTACTTTTATTATCTAATCTCTGTTTATACCAGACTAGATAACAACGAATTATTTTTTTTTATATAGCTGCTAACTAATTTTGTCTAACATAGCTATTAAGAGAAGTAAGCGTTACATTCCTGGCTAGCAGCTAGCTAATATTATTAAATAGTAGGGATGTAAAACACAACTTTTTTATGTCATGATTAGACAGTCAGTAGATTCAATTTTTGCTCGGATAAATTATCGCTGTATATTCATTGCCACTATAAAAATATTCATAGCCACTATAATAGTCGCTCGCAAAATTTCTATGTAAGAACTGTTGTTAATGACAAAAGCAAATATGAAAGAAAATTTTTATCTGAAAATCAAACTTCTCGCGAAATCTGTTTGCCGTAAAATACATGTTAGCGTCTTGTTCTCTCGTACAGTGGTAGCTTAATAGTAGCTAACTTCGCCGTCGTGAAAAGGTTAACACTTTGCGGTCCGTCGACGGCATGGTGCCGTCGCGCTCATTTCGACATTGCGGTCTGTCGACGGCACTGTGCCGTCGCGATCTGACAACATTGGTTTTATCGAAAAATCGCAACAAATGCGGTTTTAAACAACTGGCAACTGGCAGCTGAGAAAAAGTAAAAAATGTTATCTAACACAGATTTTCCTTCAAATAAAGAAATTTAAGATGTAGAAGATAAATACGACTCTTACAATCAATCATTGGTTTATTATTTATCAATCATACACGTGTTCTCTAATTGTATTTGTTTATTTATCTACTATTTGGTTTTGTATTATGCCGTATTTTATATTATTTCGTTTCATATTATATGGTCATAGATGATATATCACCGATATTTCGTCGACGTGTCTTGAGACGAATTTCGTCAGAATCATCAGACGATGAGAACATTAATTTATATCCGCGGAGAAAAAACAATGTTTGCAAACACATGTAAACGAGAAGAGAAGTATGTTTTCTATTCTTTTATTAATCCTTTTGATATAATTTATGCGCTTAAAAAGGCGATTATATTTATGTTTCACTTTTTTCCAGCTCAAAATAGACCATGATATTGATGGTCTCAGAAAGTAAAGCTCTCACAGAAAAGTTAACTTTTATGGTGTTTAATAACAGAGAAAAGAATGAACTTTACGATAAAATTTGTTTGAATACGCTAGGTTCAATAGTTTTTTAGATATCAACATTTGTATAAGAAGAAAATCAATCAAATAAGCGCAGCTACTTGCGTATTATACCTTCGAGAAGTTCGAACACATTACTCAAGCGTCTTCTGGTGGGCCGCGGACCGCAAGTGTTGAAGTATTATTACTAGATTGTAGCTTATTTCAATGATATTACTTTTCAAATTACAGCAAAATTGCTTACAAGCAAATGATGTACCTCGAAATGATCAGTCACAGGACAATTGCAAGTTCCTCGTATATTGTATACAAATAGTGCAATCTATGTGAATCAATTTTCACTTATATTATTAGTATTAAATAACACGTAATTTCGCAATATTATGAAATTGTAATTTTTCAAACACATAGTTTAAAAATTATTTATGGAAATCGAGGACGCTAAAAATAATAATTTGAATTCCATTACAGTTAATTTAAAATAATACGTAGTAACCAAGACAACAAAAATGTCCCAAATCGGGAAATAAGACATCTTTTGGACATTGTTAAATAATTTTTAAGATAATATTTGTCATCTTTAAGTCGTTCTTAAGACATCTCAAAGACGTCTAATGTCCCGATTTTGGACACCGTCATCATCTTCATCATCAGCCTTGTTTCGTCCACTTCTGGACATAGCTTTTTCCAATTTTTACTTGGAAAGAATTTTGGCGTTTAAAACGCCGCGCTTGCCATTACGTGTTGGAAATTATATTGGAAAGTATATTTCTTAAAACGTGAGGTTTCACACAGTAGTCACCGACTGTGCGTGGACCAACAGTTAACGATTCTTGCAAAAGACGAAGCCCAGTTTTCCAATATATTAGTCCCCACTCTTTTTACTCAATATATGGAGAGCACAGCTCAAAATAAAATTCCGGTGATCTGGTGGACTTGAACGAGGGTTCTCCGCGCTACAAGTCTGGCGCTCTACTACCAGAACACACTGCCGCTCCAATTTGGACATTGTGATGTCTGGAAAATTTCAACTTGTTTCACAGATATTGCTTTTCATTCTAAATTATAAAAAAATTGTTTGTGAGCGAATAATATACACTAGATTGTATGTATGCGTGTGTGGGTACGTGTGTATCAGTGTTGCCACATCCAGGGATTTACTTTTAAATCTAGGCTCTTAAGGAAATTCTGTAATACAGAAAGAGATTTGATAAAATTTTATTTTATATGGGTTGTAAACATGAATCTATTTTTTGCTGCAAATTAATGAAAAATGAACCTTAATTTTTCTAAAAAACAGACAAAGCAATTTGTTTCGTTTTCTTTCTACCTTACTATCGTTATGTGGAAGTGAAACGCATTATTACACATGTACTAATTCCCGTCTCTACCAACTTTGATTAACTGCTAGTTATTTCATGTTGATGATCAATTTTAAAACAAATTAGTTTTTTATCATTTAATATATGCATTATAATTATAGTGTACCTTTCTCTTTCTTGTTTTTTTCTTCTAATTATTATTATTGATAGTAGAAGTTTAACATTTATTATTGGGAGCGTGAATAAGTTCTCGCCGTTTCACCATCAGATGGCGGTATAAACATTTTCTGTGTATAATTCAAGATGATGACGCATCTATATTGAAGTTCTATAACCTATGTTTAAAATCAGTGGGTGTCTTTCCATTAACCTATAAAGAACATTTTCTTTTTGTAGCGTAAAACATGTCAAATTTCGTGCCAAATAAACCGTTTTTGCGGGGAATTTTACTGCACTATTTTATTCAGAAGAAATCTGCAGCTGAAGCACACAGAAATCTTGTAGAAACCTATGGTGATCATGCTCTGTCGGAAAGAACATGCAGAGATTGGTTTAACCGATTTAAAAATGGTGATTTTGATGTTCAAGATAGAGAACGCAGTGGTGCACCAAAAAAGTTTCAAGACGAAGAATTGGAAACATTACTTGCTGAAGATCCATGTCAGACGCAATCCGATGTTGCAAAATCATTAGGAGTTGATCGAACAACAGTTTCGAAACGTCTGACAGCATTAGGAATAATACAAAAGGAAGGATCTTGGGTGCCGTATGAACTGAAGCCGAGAGACGTCGAACGGCGTCTTGTCACGTGTGAACAGCTGTTTCAACGACAAAAAAGGAAAGGTTTCATACATCGTATTGCGACTGGTGACGAAAAGTGGATATACTACAGTAATCCCAAGCGTAAAAAATCGTGGGTTAAGCCCGGCGAAGCAGTAGCATCAACGCCAAAGCGGAATATCCACGGTTCCAAGCTCATGCTGTGCATTTGGTGGGATCAGCTGGGGGTAATGTATTACGAGCTGCTCCAACCCAACCAAACCATCACAGGAGATCTCTATAGATGACAATTGATGCGTTTGAGCCGAGCATTGAAAGAAAAACGGCCGCAATATGAGCAAAGACACGATAAGGTGATTTTGCTGCATGATAACGCTCGGCCGCATGTCGCGTCACCGGTCAAAACATACCTGGAAACGCTGAAATGGGAAGTCCTACCCCACCCGCCGTATTCTCCAGACATTGTGTCTTTTGATTACTATTTATTTCGATCGATGTTCTAACGGCCTGGCTGAGCAGCACTTCACTTCGCATGAAGAAACGAAAAAATGGATCGATTCGTGGATAGCCGCAAAAGAAGTGTCATTTTTTCGACGTGGAATTCTAATGCTGCCAGAAAGATGGGAAAAAGTAGTCTCCAGCGTTGGGCAATACTTTAATTGACTTGTTTTTTTATTATTTTTTTAAAATAAAGGATTTATTTTCACAAAAAACGGCGAGAACTTATTCACACTCCCAATAGGAATTTTCATATTTTATTTCATACGATGTCTATGTCAAGTTTCATGACGTTTGGTTTTGTACTACAAAATTTTTCCAATTTTACATACTTCTTTCTACTCAACAATGTAACTATTATATACATGGGTTACATTGCATTTACATTATTGAATGAGAAATTATAACATTGATGTAATGTTACTTTTAGTTGGTGTTTACCGTGATCTAATTCTATCCATTCCAATTCATCTGTCTTGTCTATTAGAAATTTACATAGATTTTTTAGATTTATCGTTTGCAGTTCAATAATATAAATTATTTTATATATAATCAAGAATTTAGAAAAAGCTTAGCAAGGGCTGAACGCAGTTATTGAGTGCGAATATATATTTTTAATATGGAAAGATAAATATGTTCAACAGCGATGTGATAACGTAAGCGCTGACACTCGTCAGACTTTCAATGTACGCGGGAAAATCTCCCTTCTACGTCGAACCGACGACCTACATCGAACCCTGTAAACCAATTTGTCAGTATTAAAAATCCCTTCCTTAAATACCCACTTAAGAAAATTAATTAATTAATGTATCTTTATTTTTAATCGATTCCCTTGAATGTTGAGAAAAATATTACCTCAGCCAGGGATCGAACTTGGAGTTTCTCACTTTCCGGGCGAGACACCTTATCAATTCAGTCACCGAGGCTTTGATAGCATTAATTGCAACAAAGATGTTTATAAATATTGGTTTGAGAGTAAATAGACGCTTTTGTTTATCCTCCTTTATTTATTCTACCGTATTAAAAATATATATTCACATTTAACAGCCGCGTTCCGCTCTTACTGGCCATTTTCTAAATTCTTGATAAAAGAGATATTTATGTTTTTTTTAGTATAATTATATTATATATATTTATATAATATTATATTTATAATTTTACAAATAGTTTTGTTATATTACCGAGAAATTGCATTGAAAATCTATGTTAAAATCATTTTCTTTTTAATATATGGTATTTTAACTATCATCTGAATTAAATAATAATCGAATGATTAACCTCATCATATACATTACAATTTTAGAAATCTATCCACGGATTCAATTTTCTTAAACCTTTCTTTTGCAAATTATGCAAAATTAAATTTTTTATAATAAACCATGAAATTTTTCAAGCTATTTAACAGCTTATAAAAAACGAGCATTCTGTACTCATTGAGTACAAGATTAGATTGAGTACAAGAGACTAATTATTATGGAGACAACATTAAAATTCAAGTTTCTACCTATTAATATAGTATAAGATAATACAGTACAATGTATATATGATAAGTAATATTAAACAAAAACGAAAAAGAGATTAATTGGTTTAACATTTATAGCATTTATTGGGTTAACATTTATAGCATAAATAATGTGAAGTGTCATTTACAATCCACACTCCTGTATAAGTTTTAAATTTTCGCTAGTCTACTGGAGAGTTAATAACGATAGATGAATGTGATCAGGAGGAATCGAGAAAATTGCGTTAAACAAAAGATGAATATTATAATTGCGTTTGAGAATTACTATAACCTGGAAAGAATTATGAATTGTTGAGAGAAATTCCACAGGGCCCTTCGACTTGAAAGAACGTTTAGTCGAAAACAATATTTTCGTTGAGTTCCCGGCAATACATTTAAACATCCGGTAAACTGGGTAGAAAGATATTCTATGCTTAACTTAAGCGATCGCGTAACTTGTTAAAAGTTGATTAGCTTCTTCCACTTAGAGTGTTAAAGCAAATCTTCGATAAACTTTCTGCTAACGTTCAATATACGTACATAAAGAAAAATAATTATCTGCGGCCAAGAGATTTCTCCATAGATATATCCATCTTCGAACTGCACTCAAAGTTGCTTAACCTCGGTGATCGGACGGCAATGAATATAATAGCTGATATACTTGTGATTTATGCTTATATAATGTATATTTATGCTAGAATTAAAATTTTTCGAGAAAACGTTCGCTTTGCGAACAATTAGATGTCAAGTAGTTATACGGAAAACTTATGAAAAGCTTTCAATTGATGAACTTATTGCTTTAGTGAGCCATAATTAGTTTCCTCTCAACTTGTTAGAAACTTCCATCGCTTCTTTTTCGAACGGGCAATTACGTACAAAATCGTCGATGAGAAATCCACAATGATTCTCGTCATCCTTCCTGAATAGAGTTTGTCTCTCTCTCTCTCTCTCTCTCTCTCTCTCTCTCTCTCTCTCTCTCTCTCTCTCTCTTTTTCTTTCTTTTTAGAAATTTCTAACTTATATTCTATATTTTACAATATGCCAGAGCTTTACTTTACTAGAATTACGTATTTTCTAATTTGTTCGCTTATAAATTTATACTTCTCTCTATTGTAAACAACATACTCATTTTATTTTCTATTGTCAGCAGGATTGCTTTCATTTTTATTTTATTTTATATATTGCTCTTACTTATTCATGTATGATCTGTTGCATTGGTACTTTCTAACCCTTTGTGTCACAGTCGGACACATACATTGTCCCACCAACATTTTCTTCATTTTTAGTGATTTTAACTTCTAGACATAGTCGACTATATTATTACTATACATTCTCAGAAGCATAACGAAGTAAAAATAAATACCACATCGTTTAAATGTTTAATTGTTAATTTTCTAGAGACAAAAGAAAATTAAAAACAGACATTTTTCTCAGAAAATTCACTTGTAAACAAACTATTAGGAATTGACACATTACAATATTATCAATTTATTAAGAACATTTAACAATGTTTTATAAATTCATAGAATTTTTCGTAAGCTAAATTTTGTACAATGAATTATTGAAATACAAGTAATATCTTTATTTTCATTCTTATTTTCATTCTTTTTAGTAAATTCATCTTTTCCCTTTATCCTAACTAATTTGTTAAAAACTAACTAAAATAAAGCTAGGTAACTTACTTCTGCGTGCAACAAATGTAAATATATAAAAACCGTTGAAATAATTATTTGCTACATCTTCGTCGCGATTTTCAGTTAATGTTAGAAACGGTCGATTAATGTTATTTGTTAAAAACGAGATAATTAATTATGAAAATTTAAGGTCGCTATTCTTACTCAATAATCGACCACTTGAATGTTGACTTTTATTTGTTGTTAACATATAAGAAAAAAACATATTTCAAAGATAAAAAGATTTCATCGAAAAATCAAAATTTTTGTGTAATTGGTCCGCCATATTGGATCGGCCATTTTGAATTTAAAAACTCTGACATCAGATTCATAATCAGTGACCCCAACAATACTTAGATACCACACTTCAAAAAAAAAATCCTTGAAAAATAAAATATATGGCTCAAAGGGTTAATATCCATATAGCCCAGAGGCTTGCAGTAACATTGCTGCATCTCTGTAACGTTGCATATTGCAGTGCAATATTGCCTGGATATTGCAAATATATTCTTTTGCAATATTATTTCAATAATTTTGTAGTAATATTTCAAAATTTTGTTAAAAATGCATAAAATTGTAATGTGTGATCGATGCGTATATTACGGGATATGTTCCGATATTCGCTATTAAGACTAAAAATTTATAATTAATATTATGTACATTGAATTGGATTATCGATTACATTCCAAACAGCGTTAAAAAAAGAGTATATAAACTTGTATATAAACTATTTTGAAATTCAAAATATGTTAACTATAAATTTATGATGTTGAGATTAAAACATTGAAAGACCTTTGCACATAACAAATTTTTAGTCATAATCGTAAGTCCGTAAAAAAACTGCCTTATCGCAATTGGTTATTCTTCGACCGCAAAGTGTGATTGGTCAAACTTACGGACTTACGGTTACGTCTAAAAATTTCTTATATTCTCTCTATAATAATCTGTTAGTCACAATACTTAATACATAATACATATGGCATAAAAGAAACCATCAAACAGGTTCATTCATTTCTAATCTAGAAGATTCTGATTGGTAGATTCTCTTATACTTTATGCGTTATGACTAACAGTGTATTGCAGAAAGCCTATTTTGCAAAGGCCTTAAGAGCTAGAAATATATTAGCTACTGTCAATCTTTATCGCAAGGTAAGCGTTTTTACATCCTATGTACAGGAGATATGGATCGATATTCATCGTCGGGTCTTATAAAACCTTTTTAAGTTTATCTTCAAATATTGTACGATTCGTTTCATTGACTACGAGCATCTGAAGATCAACTTAAGAAAGTGTTAAATATAAGATCTGACTATTAATACCGGTTATAGGTATTGTCTTAAGCCGTAAGAAATTGTCTAATCACAATCGATTATTTTTGATATATTCGATTGTGATTGTTCAATTTTATAAAGTTAAATTTAGTACTACATTTATTGAAGACCCGACCAAATGAAACTTCAAAAAATTTTGTGCATTCTACTTCTAAAGAGAATTACGCTTTATTATCATTATCATCCCATTTATATATATATTGTATGTGAACTGCAAACACGGTGTTTATGGCCAAAAATACAGCATGAATGTTCATAACATTGCTCGGAATTGTATATATATATACACATGGTATCCCATTAAAAAAAGAACGAATATGAAATATCTTTTTAGAAAAGCGTTTTAGGGAAAAACGTTCTAAACAAATGTTGTAGGGTTCAGACAGGTACATAAGATGGTGACTTTATTTATGTTAGGGATGTTCTTTTTCAAAGTTATTTGAAGGTCCATTGTTATTTTTTAAATAGGATAGCTTATTTTTGATACCGGACATCGATAGAGAAGGAAATTTTACGTTAAAAACATGTAGAATTATGTGGGGTTAAATTGACCCTAAAAGGTTACTTCAAGGTCAAAAGTTTTCATTCCAGAAATAAATCAAGTACATTAGAGCAGTCTGACGTTCAGTTATGCTTTATGTCATGGGGTCAAGTTGATTCCAGAGGTCATTTCTAGGTGTGCTTGTACTCAATACATACATTATGTATATACTCAGTACGTGAATGGAATCATTACTTCGCATGACCGTTCAGTTTCAAACCAACAAGGACTTTTGCAGCAGTGACGCATATGTTCGTCTCACTACAAGTTGTCGAATATTTTCTCGAACAAAACGTATACGTCTCACATCACTTTTATCGAATTTCGCTGAAAACCGATATTGACCGACGCGCTCGCCTTTTCAAGTTTTTCTTCAACGTTACCCATGCGGTAATATCCGTCACACTTGCTCCGATTAATGCACCTTTAGTCTTTCGTCAAGTACACTTGTACCTGTACATTTTCGGAACTTTTCAACACTTGTAAAGTTACCTCTTCTTTTTACGAATAAATTTCAGGTCAAAAATTATTCGAACACACATAGGCCACTATCCCACTTCTAAAATTGTAGAATATAATAATTGATATATTCGCTTAACTCATAATTGTTATCTGCTAGTGGAAAAAACCAATTATATCTTATTTTATCTTAGGGATTTAAATTTCTAAATATAGCAAAATGGCACATTATATTCCAAACGAAATCGTTGATATTATTCTGGCACTTGAAGAGTGCCATAATAATTATGGACAAGCAGAAGAATTACACCGCGATCAATTTCCTCAAAGATAGCATCCGAACCATCGTACGATTTTCAAAATTGTTTTACGCCAACGACTACATTCACGTGGAGCATAACAAAGACGTCGTTTCAACATACTAGAAAAGAATGATCCACAAGTGCTTGCCGTGTTGGATATGGCCGCCATTAATCCTTATGTATCACATGGCAAATTGAAAGAGAATTTGGTATCCCGAAATCAATAGCTCACGGGATTTTGAAATTTAATAACTTTCATCCGTACCATATTATTTTAATGCAGGAATTAATGTTTTAAGATTTTCAATAAAGACCAGTGTTTTGTAGATGGGCAGAAACAATGTTGTTACATGATCCAACGTGATACTTTAGGTATGTATTGTTTAGGGACTAGGCTACGTTTCACTACACTGCATAATTAAATCGGTACAATTCTCATTATTGGTCCGCACAAAATCCACACTACTATGATTACGGAGTCAATCATCGACATCGTTGGAGTTTAATTTGCGTGGCATCCTAAATGGAAATCCAATCGGATCTTACTTCTTCAATGAAAATGTAAATAATGCTAATTATATTTTTTACAGCATGACTTGATAAAATTGCTTGTCAATATCAATGTGGTAACTAGGGAACGTATATGATTAAAAAAAAGGATGATACTCTACCACACTGGAGTAGGATAGTTAGACAACATTTGAATTTAACACTCCCGAGTAGATGGATAGATCGTGATGGATTTGATTCATGGTGTACTAGGTCTCCAGACTTGACAAGTCCGGATTCCTTTTTAAGGGGTTTTTTTAAAGAACATTGTGTACTCAAAACAACCCACTATAAGAAAATATATGTTAGAGGGTATAACTTTTGCTTATCGCAGCATTCCGAAAAATGTTCTTTTATCAACTGTTGATAATTTTGAACGTCGAGTTCAATTACGCCTAGACTATAATTGTCAGATATTTGAACATTTACTTACTTATTGAATATTTACTTTAACTTATTTGAACACCATTGAACTTACTTATTGAATATTTACTTTAACTTATTTGAATACCATTGAACTTACTTATTGAACATTTACTTTAATTTACTTGAACATTATTGAATTTACTATTTGAACATTTATTTAGATAACGAAAAAACGTCCCCAGATTATGAAAGGCAAAGGGATTCACGCTAAACAAGTTCCTCAGATTGTGACAGGCAAGAGGACTCACGGTAAACAAGCACTTCACGAGGAACACACAATTGCGCTTCCATTTAGAAAAAATCAAGTTGGCAAATGACCTTTGGAGTCAATTTGACCACATAATATCAAGCACAACTGAATATCAGACTGCTCTGATATGTTTTATTCATTTCTGGAGTGAAACATTTCTGACGGCGAATTGATTCTTTGGGGTTAATTCGACCCCACATGTTTCTACATGCCTTTAACATATAATTTCTTTCTCAATCGATTTCCGGTATCAAAAATAAGCCACTCCTTAAAAAAAGGAAAGTTAACCTTCAAATGACTTTAAATAAGAACATCCGTGATAAAGACAAAGTCACCATCGGATGTCCCCGTCTAAGTCCTACAACTTTTGTTTAAAACATTTTTCTCCAAAACGCTTTTCTGAAAAGATATTTTAATGGGTATTTTAAAATGCAACAACCTGTATATATATGCAAGTTGTTGCATTTTAAGTCACACCGCGGAAACCTAAATAATCACACAAATTTTTATTCCATGTATATTATATTGCAATGTTTTTACAATGCTACATTGCAATATTTCTATGAGCGGACATTTTGCTGTTATTGCGACGTCACAGCAACGTTGTAGCAAAATTTTATAATGTTCCTGCAATGTTGTGATCTTGCAGAAAAATATTAATGCAATGCATCTGAAATCTTGTTGTGCTGCATGGATATGTACTTTTAAACTTATCTTTAGAGATCTTGCCTTAAAACTAAAATAACCATTACTCTCTCTCTCCCTCTCTCTCTCTCTCTCTCTCTCTCTCTCTCTCTCTCTCTCTCTCTCTTTTCTTGACAGCCATGGTGTGATTATAATATCAGGAATAATTCGGGTCGCGAAATCCCCATCAACCGTTTCTACGCTGACGGAGTCACCGTTATATCGCTTACTCGTATGATGGCTGACGCGCGACCTGAATTATTTTCGCTGCAACACAGCCATTGTTCGGAATAGACTTTCGAACGTATGAACATGAGATCTTATTAATTATTTATTGCACGTATGGAGACGGTAAGTACAGTAAGCATCGCAGGCGAAGAGATCAACGACAAAGTCGATATAAAACGGAACGTCTTGCAGCGTGACACGTGGATGCACAATCTTATTCACTAATCTGCATAATTATACTAATCCAATTAGAATCAAGCTATTAAAAAGTCAAGTAAAAATGATTAAAACTAAGTCTCACAAATTTGAGCAAACTATAATCGAGTATAACACGTATAAAGTAAAACGTATAAAGTAATTAAAATTAACAATTTGATGTAGAAATTTGTTCTATAAAATTTAATCAACGACAAAAGAATTAACAAAGTCGAAATATAATTGTATATATGATGTAGATGTTCCTTCAACCGAAAAGTTGATTAAACTACACAATACGAATCTATGTCTGTTTGGAATGTTAAATAAATTAATTAACAAATGCGACCCATAACATGTCGGGTCAACTTTCTGATTGCTTTATTGAAATATTCAGCTTTTTTACGCAAATAAAAGATTAACAAAACATTAAAATTGTATTGAAAGAATTATGATAGTTAGTTTCACACACACAATCTTTAAATTGAGTTCTTTCAACAAATATAATAACACAATAAAATGAGTCACCAATAATAACTCGTAAGTCATAAATGACAAATCACATAAGTCGGGTATGAAATAGTATTAAACCTTTGAGTACTGAATTATTTGAAGATTTTTATGCCCATGGGACGGATTTAATTTGTCGCTATATGGATTAATATGTAAAAGTAATACATTTTATGCCCAAGTAAGCAGATGACGAGTCTCACTCGTCAAATGTACCCAAAGGGTTAAGTATTAATAAAGGTATTAACATACTGTGCGACAAAGACATTAATAGCGAATATTCATCACCGGTCATAAGAACTGCATACGACATTAACAGATGATCTGCTTTTGCAATGCGTATCCTTGGTAAGAGATTACGAGGAACAATGTTTTTGCGGCATAATGGATTTGCCGAAATATGTCGCATAGAAATCGTTTGATGTGATCATGAATAATATACACGCTGCCGTGAAAACTGTTAGTATAGAATCCTTGAAAAAGGGTACTGAAAATGAAATACAACGAACTAACGAAGCTGTACATCCAAATGTATCTGGAGATGGGAGTCTCTATGACGAGCATCTGAGGATTAACTTAAGAAAGTTTTAAATATAAGTAGAAGAAACGAGATTTTTCTTCGTTGTGTGATGTCGCAAGCATCATCGGATGGTACACGGGAAAGGCCATACATTTTATTGCAAAGTCAAAAGTTTTTATTGCAAAGAATGCGAGACTCGTGAAAAAGAGAAAGGTTCTGCGAAATATGAAGAATGGCTGAAGAATCATAAAAAACAGTGCTCGGCGAATCTCATTGGAAGCGCAGGAAAAATGGAATCTGATGCCATTTTTCAAATGTTTCAAAAATCACTTGAATTGTATAATACTGTGTACGCATATTACATTGGAGACGGCGACTCAAAAATGTTTTCAGCAATTACTACAGCTTCTATATATGGTAATATAATCCCGAAGAAATTAGAATGTGTAGGTCATGTACAGAAACGCGTGGATACGTGGCTTCGCAAGATTAAACAAACATACAAAGAAACAGCAAAAGTAACAAAGTCAAAGTCGGAGAGCTTCGAAGGCAAAGGAAAGTTAACAGCATCATTGATTGATAAATTAACNGACCACTCGTCTCACCCGATTTTTTCGTAAACGCGACATTTTAAAGAAAAATGTTTCAGACAAAAGTTTTGTGACTTGGAGAGGCACATAAGATGGTGTCATTGGTTTGACCTTGGATAGTCGTTTGAAGATCACGTGAAGGTCACCTTTAATTTCTTAAATGGAAACCCCCACTTTTCAATGCATATTCTTGTAGCTTACCTCGAGAGCTTTCCGAAACGCTGTAATGAGACGTTTTTTTAATCAGTACTTTTCGAGTTATGAGGGTTGAAAGTTACGGTACCGCCGGCATTAGCATTACCCAAGGTGGAGGTTGCACGGTCGGATTTACATTTCTTTGTGTGTTTGTGTGTTTGTGTGTGTGAATGTGTGTGTGTGAACAGAGATAAGGACCCCACGGTTCGTCACTTGCGTAGTATTTATCGACTTNCGTTTACGAAAAAATCGGGTGAGACGAGTGGTCTGGGACACCCTGTATATTAGGTTGGGGAAAAAGAAATCCATTATTTTTACGTGAAGTTCAAAACTTTATTTAACATGTTTCGGATTTTCCGATTTGGGTGAAATATGCACCGTTTTGTTTTATAATTTGTTGCCATTTTAAAGGTAGATTCACAATGCCTCTCTCATAGAAGTCTTGGTCCCTATTGGTGAAAAACTCTAATAATCGATTTTCACAATCTTCTCTTGATGCCAATTTCTTATCACTAAGGAAGTTTTGCAATGCAAGAAAAACATGGTAATCGCTTGGTGCCGGACTATATGGTGGATGCATCAAAACTTCCCAACCAAGCTCCTGGAGTATCTGACGAGTTACTATAGACATGTGTGGCTTGGCGTTGTCCTGATGGAACACAACACCTCTTCTGTTGGCCAATTCTGGTCGTTTCTGGTCAATCGCTAGCTTCAAACAGTCCAGTTGTTGACAGTAGAGATCCGAATTTAGTGTTTGGCCATTAGGAAGCAACTCATAAAAAATGATTCCTTTCCAGTCTNCTTCCTGGCCGTTGGTTTGGCCACCGTTTGAGCTGCTTCACCGCGCTTTGACCATGATCGTTTTCGCACAATATTGTCGTATGTGACCCATTTCTCATCCCCAGTCACTATCCGTTTAAGAAATGGATCGATTTCATTCCGTTTGGCCAAGGCTTCGCAAATGGGAATTCGATCCATCATGTTTCTTTGTGTTAATTGGTGCGGCACCCAAACATCGAGCTTTTTTTTTGAATCCAGCTTTGTGTAAATGGTTTAAAACTGTTTTATGGTCGATCTTTAGCTCCTGGACGATGCTACGACTGCTAACATGCCGGTCGATTATTTCTATGATTTTATCGACATTTTCGACGACGGGCCTACCTGTGCATCTTTAACATCAAAAATACCTAAACGAAATGGACGAAACCAAAATTGCACGTAATTGGTTGTTACAATATCGGCACCATAAACACCATTCACAATTACAGACGCCTGGCTTGCATTTTCGTCTTTATCAAAGAAAAAGTGTAAAATGTACCGAATTTTCTCTTTGTTGACTTCCATTTTTAACACCCTGTAACTCACAACTGAAAGGACCAAACAAAAAACAACAAAAGAATTTTTTTAGTGCGAAATGTCACCTTTCCAACGAGCGTAAATCTGAAATTGTTTGATCGATACTTTACGAGATATCGATCACTACAGCCACCTACCAAAATATGATGGATTTTTTTTTCCCCAACCTAATATATATATATATATATATATATATATATATATATATACCGTACATATATTTAAATTATTTTTATACGTTTTTTTATGGTTTTATCAGATAAAAACATAAAACATATATAAAAATGTTAAATACTTGGTTTTACTGATAACACATCATGGAAAAACTGTAAAGAGCCAATAAAAACTTCTTCATGCATAATGCAGGTCAATGCAGGTCAGGTGCAAGGGTCAATAAGATCCTTTCCTGTCTTTTTTTATTAATATATTTTAATACTAACAATGCTATTTTCCTTTAAAAATGACTACGGGAAATCGGGGATAGCGACAATGAAACATGTCAGCGTGGTTTTCAATGTTAAATTACAAATCATCATTTACACAGCGCGCTCGATCTGAAATAAATGCCCATGAAATTTTGCAAGGCCATTCTAAAGTTTCATCATAAAGATGTATCAAAAAAAGTTTTCTAATTGCCACAGCATAATGAAAAATCTTTGCGAGAAATTTTATTATTAATCAACGTATCTATACGAATTACGCACACATTCGACTGCATTGTCGAGGATTTTCGCTGGCAGCAAGAAGTTCCTTAAATCGTCGTCTAAATTACCGGCAAAATAATCAGCTAGCTCTCTCGTCCGCTTGATTGATCAATCGGTGCACTCGCTAAACAAAACTGACTCTCCAAGTATGTATGGCATGCGAAAGCGGTGTATGTGCAAGTACATTAGGAGCCCGCTTTCATGCCGAGACTTCTAGACAAATATTGACACTAATGGTAGGTGTCATACGTAGTTTAAAGCTACTGATTATCCGCAAGAGCACGAAGGCCAGCGGACGGACGACGGATTTATTTGCCTCGGTTATTCTTTTACGCCTCCAAGCGATTTAATAGCAATTAACATGCTCCATTATTACGTTCTTACGTACTTGCAAGCATATTGTTATAAAGACGTTAGTGTTCTGCTGTCGACTGTCACACTTTCGTTTCCAGCCTTATGTCAAATTGACACGGGAAAAATAGTTGGTAAAATGCATCTGCACGATGAATAAACTAGACATGTTTTGGCGAAAAGAAATAGAATTTCTGGTTATAAGAACCAAGTGTGGATAAGAACTAGAAATTCTGCTTTTTTCAACTGAAACGCGTTTGGTTTTTTCATATTGCCAGGTAAATTAAATTAAATTTTTATCTCCGTGTACGGAGCGTTTCGTTTCTCATAACGTATATTCGTTATTCATTGCAAAAATGTCGATTATTAACGCATTGATTGTTGTGTTACGAATAACTAGCACTATAATATAGCTGCTTTTTATTAATTTATATACAAAACATAACTTTAATTATATATGATAATTAATTGATTAATTACAAATAACATATTATAATTAACATATAATAAATATTTAATTATGCAGCCAATAGAAACAAGCCAACAATCCAAGTAGCACGCGAAGCTTCAAAACGACTGCGACTACGTTGTTAAATTTTAAGTTACATTTTTGTCTAGCATAATTATTATCACAACATCATTGTGACGTTTTAATAAAGTTATAGTAGCAAAAGCGGACCTTATTTTTAAACTTTGAAAATAGTGTCATAGCCATTTGGCTACACAACTATTAGATGTACAGTTAAGTTCGGTGCCTTTTTTACATGAATTTGACATTTATTTTCAAAAAACAATTTACATGTCAATCGTTGAAATAGTCTTCCTTATTTGCGTTATACTTCTGTCATCTTTCAGGCAACTGGCGAATCTTCTGTCGAAAAAAGATGGCAGTTTTAATTCGACAATCATTAATGCTTTTTTCTCCTAGGGAGCTTTGAAGTAGGAATCAACCAGGTGATGCTACAGTAACCAGAACAGATAATCTAAAAGGGCAAATTCTAAAGAATAAGCCGCATGGGGAAGAATTTCCCGGACTAAATTAGAGATGACTTGTAGGGTTGTTTTTGCCGTATGTAGCCGCACATCATCGTGCAACAGAATCTACCTAGTTCCATTGCCAGTAAAAGGTTTTTTGCTCAAGTGCGTCACTCAATTTGATTGCTGACTTGCTGCTGGTAATGCTCAGAAGTAACAGTTTCATCATTTGAGTAACTGGAATGCAAAAAGAATATAGCGCCTCAGATGCTCCTTTTCGGACGACATCGTAATAACTATTATTTCCTGAGATTATGTCGGCAAAATCGTCAATTATTATAGTGCTTCTTAAAGTTTAAAGTTGACACTTTCAAATCACCATAAGGTAGGGGAATATTTTAATTTGAACCAGCGTTACAAGATATTAAAAGTAAAAACTCAGAATTTATTTGTACACTTAATATTTTGCTATAATGAGGTTGTTATAACCACATTATAGCAGTCAGAATAAAAATAAATATCCTAATAAACGGAATTTTCTATATGTAAATTAATGTACAATGGAAGTTAAATTTTAATTTTTAAATAACGTTAAAATATTGAGAAGAGAATTAAAAAAAAATTTTTATTCAACTAAGATTGAACTTCCGACAACCCGGCCTTCGTCTCAATAAACTTAAATCAAATTTAGAGATTAATTATTGCAAATCATTATAATTTACAATATACGTATAAATATACAAGCGCGGACGCAAATTCATTAATACACTGATAATAGAACTACACACAGATCCTTAAATAATAATTTGAAAACCGTATGAATGAACGCATGAGTCCATTTGATCGTTGCTGATACATATTAAATTTAACATATAATTGACATATAATTGATAGCCAAGTTAGTTTTTGCTTCCGCTGCGATATATAAATTACAGGCAGATTACAGTTATTCACTTCCTAACCATAAAGAAGCAAAACGGCGAACCAGTTTTGACTTTTTTTATAGTTGTTATGATACTTTTCAAATTTATTATTAATATAGTTAAAATCATTATGACTGAATTGTGACTTTTGTTATTGCTATCAGAGCGGCTTCATATCAATTAATGTAGCTAAGATGGTTGTGGCTAGTTTTGGTTTTTCTTATGGCTGTCACAGCGACTATACAGTTATTAACTAAAACTAGTCATTAGCTAAAAAAGGTGTTGCTGCATTTTGACTATTTTATTATCTGTCGCAACACTTTTGCAGCTAAACGTTCAGCAAAATAACTTTTTGCAATTAAATAGCTGTAATAAAGGTTGACAGGACTTTTTACTAACCACATTTTTGTTGTTGTAGCAAATATAGCTAAATTGTGTTACTTAGGCAAATATATGTTTTGCGGATTGCGAATTAATTTACCATATCTTTGATAATTAAAACCTTAATTAATTAATGTAATAAAATGAAAATCAATGTGACAATTAACGTGTTAATAATTAGCAAATATTATCAAAATTTATTAAAAATTATTAAGAATTCTCGAAAATTTCTAATTTAGTGTTAAGTTCTTAAATATATTTCGTACAATTTCTACGATTAAGGTTTCACACAATGCTCTTTTTTTATTTTCAGGCTGAAGAATTCAATTATATAGTAGCCATGAACTTTGGGCTGCATGGATTTTTGCTGCAGGGTAAGTTACACAATTCTCCAATTATTGTTCACTATTTTCGTCTCGTGAGATGCGCGTCTAATAAGAAAACATTACAAACTCTAATTCTACAATTTAAATGAACTTTGTGGATATGTTGAGTTAGTTCAAGACATGAAAAATGATATATTTCGCTCGTGCCCTATATCCTTTAAAAATATGATATTGGGTCTCAAATTTAAGAGGACGCTTCTATGTTTTTGCATTTAACTTTTAAACTGCGAGAAATAGAGAAAAATGTTTATAATAAAAGTTTAGTCTTAAGGGCTAGTTTAGAATCGTCGCAATCGTCACTTTACGTCGCATATAGTTAAGTGACATAAATAGAAATTCGGAAAAAATTTTTTTTCAAAAACAATTTTTAGAACCATTTTTAAATTTCTCTTTAGGTCACTTTGTAGCCCTTAACGCACCATTAAACTTTTTTTTAAACGTTTTCTCTATCTTTATGTGCTGTATACTCACAAAAGTTTACTAAAATCGAAAAGTTAGAGTTCGTTATATTTTCTTATAAGTTAACGAACGGCATTATAATCCTTCGACGTGTCTTTTTCACTGAGACTCGTCTCGCGCAGAAAAGACGAGTTCGTATTTCATTTCCGTGACTCACTGCCGTATATTCGTATGCAGGCGACGTTTTTCCTGGTCATCTTCCCGGCAGGATGCATAAAACTTGTGTTACTACGATAAAATCAGTCTCCGGCATTTCCGAGGGTTTTAATTCACACGATCGGAACGTCCTCGAAAAACGCTGCAGGAAACGCTTCTTCCCGTCTCACCTCGCCTGGTTCGTTCCAGCGCAGCTCAACTCGACTCAACCTGACTCGCTCGCTAACTAACTGGGTTTCATGCTGAGACAAAGGTGTTTCCTATGTGGTTAAAAAATGCATGGTGATCGAGTGCATGTTACGTACAATTCAGTAATCGCGAATAAATCACGGAAGCAAGGGGCGAGCGCGGGGCGAGCCATACCACGAGAATCGCGAATGAGTCGCTTCGAGCAATCGTCATATCTTGTCGCTGCAGGAAAATTTGCATCGAAAAAAAAACGTGGACATTCGATACGTGATAAAATAAAATGTGAATGTACGAAATTAGTGGATCGAGAAAATGTTGTTATTTAGCGAGGATGTGAGCGCGACCCGTTAGGAGAATTCCAAATGATTCGCCTCTCGCAATCGTCGTTTCACGTCGCATATAGGAATTCGCATATAGGAAGGAAAAATGTAAATATTATGACTACGGTGGAAGACTAAGAACTACCTAAAATAAAATATCTAAAATAAAAGTAAAAATGTTACTTATAAAATGGAGATATTATAATATATGAAAAAAATAGATCAGACGAAATAATTTTACAGGCTAAAAATAATATTTATATTGCATTGCATTAACGATAATAATAATTATATATATATATATATATATATATATATATATATAAACATCATCAATAGTGCTACAAGTCCATAATATGGGCCTGGGTTTATATCTCTTCCACGTACACATATGGTGCGCACGCAGATTATACACATACATGTGGGACCTACAGTTAAAACTCCGGTTCTGAACGGCAAATTTTTTGAGAAAGGTTTTCGTGGTATGAATACTCTTGGTGGTTTGCCAGACTACCGAAGAAGAGCCACGAGCGTATGAAAATTTTTCCGGCTATGCCGTGGGAATCGAACCTGGGATCTCTAAACATAGCAAACAGGCGCGTTATCTAACATGCCACGCTCGCGCTTATTACTATGATATTACTTTGATATTATGCGCTGTGTGAGTAACATATTTACTAATAAATATTAAAAACAATGCATAAATAATTGATTTGCGACGGATATGAATATAATATATGCTAGTGAACTATTTTCATTCCTTTTAAAATGAAACATCGTATTAAACTAAAAAAGGAGAAAGAGAAAGAAGATTGGCTTAACAAATATAATATCAAATTACCATGAAAACCAACGAACCATATTGAGTGTTTAAAATATTTTTTTAGAATTTCATATGCTTAAAACTATTTAGATTCTTTTTTTAGTAAATAATATTTATTTGTATATTATATTCGTTTCAATGTCTCTATTTGAATTTCAGAAGATAATTTGCTTAACATAACATCTCTAATGTCCATCAGACATAATTGAAACGTCATTTGATATCATCTTGTTACTTAGGATGTAATGTATTGCAGCAATATTATTGTGATATTTCAATGTTATATATATACTTACGTTATGTATCAGTAATATTACTGTAATATTGCACAGTAATATAAAATATTATTGTGATATTGCAATATTACTGTAATATTGTTGTGATTTTATATGGGATACTAATATTTATATGCGGATTTTATATTAAGACCGTCTTAAGTTCATTTTCAGATATTTCGTAGTCTATAAAATGAGTGGAACAGCATCTGAAGATGAATTTAAGCCGATTTTAAATATAAGGTTCAACTATGAATGCCAGCCTATAAATATTGGTTATCAACTATGTCTAACTAAAATAAAGTCTGATTGCTTGTTTTGCCTTCCAAGCCATCGTCGCGTTTTTCATAAATTTGTTCTCAATATTCGAACATTTAAAATGAATTTATTCACTTCTATAGGATAAAGTGCGATCTGAAAGTCTCTGACCGACGGGTCACATCTTATCCAAAAGATGTGAACTGAAATGTTCATGAAATGTCGGAAATAAATCTATGAAGGACGCGACGATAATTTGGAAGTCAAAACAAATATTTTTCCACACCGTGGATGCGTAAAGGATCGTATTAAAATCTCATTCATTATTCATAGTAATATTGTATATTTTGCGTAAAGGATCAGATAAAAATCTAATTGATTATATCCATAGTAAAATGGTGTATTTTGTTCTTTTTCACGCATTCTCTATATTATTTTGCACAAAGTGCATCTTCTCCTTTCCTCTTTTTTTGCAAGTATTAACCAGAAACATAGATTTAATATATAATGACATAAGAAGGAAAATGACTGATTAAAATTTTAAAATGACACTTTTGTTAAAATTTAATAAGAGCTATTTTTAAAAAAGACTACATATTTTTCAAAATCAATTATAATTTATGTTTTTCTTATTTTTCTAAATAGTCCCCATCTTATCTATACACTTCCTTCAATGGTCTGATAACTTTTTAATCCAGATATCATAAAAAGTTCGCGGACGTGTATCAAATCAATTGCACACGAACTGCTGCACCTCCTTATTCATTATGAAGCGCTGTCCACCAAGGGCTTCCTTGAGTAGCCCAAACATATGGAAGTCGCTTGGTGACAGGTTTGGGCTGTAGGGTAGATGTTCTAGGACAGCCCAGTGCATATCGGCCAATTTTTGTTGTATTACTGCTGCGGTGTGTAATCTAGCATTGTCATGGAGAAGCAACACACTTTTGATCGGAATGCCGCGCCTTTTTGACAGATAAGCAGCTCGAACTGAAGTTCCCGAGAGATTTCAAGAACAATTAAGTGCCGATCGCCTTCAACGAGTTCTCGAACAGCCTCGGTGTTCTGCGCTGTGATGCTGGTGCGGGGACGACGTGGGTGGGCAATGTTTACAACACGCTCCCGTCCTTTCTTAAATTCGTTACACTACTGCTTCACCCGAGCCCATGAAAGGGTTCTTTCCCCGAACTGTGGGAGTAAATGCCGCCGAATTTCAGTAGCATTTACATTTTCGTTGACGAGAAACTTAATAATGACACGTTGTGCAACTGTGGAGTATACCTCTTTCTCGCTCATCGTGATTGCTGCTGAGAGTAAGAAGCACGTGGCGAGCCAACGTTATTACTGCCTTCCACATGACCCCCCTCCACATGACCACCTCCAAAACGTTGCTGACCCCTCGCCGCCGACGGGCGTGCAATTTAAAAAGGCTCGTTTATATTTGATCCACCCTCGTATTTACATATATTTCTCTTTTGTTTGATAAACTTCAAAACAAGATTCGAGACATAATCCTGTATTGCACTGTGGACAATACCAGGTTTCCATTCTTCTGTCGATCGACGAGCTTCAAAAAAACAATCCTAACACTTGGAGCGCTCATTACTTGTTTTGGCATAGCCACGAATCGCTATGAATCTGTTTCGTACGAGGGCAGTCCGATAAGTACTTAGCCTACAAAAGAAAAACGAAAATTTTGGAAAAATGGCGATTTATTTCTCAACATAGTCTCCTTTTAGTTCGATACACTTGACCCAGCGATGCTCAAACTTCTTTAACCCATCTGAAGAATACGTTTTCTCAAAGTCTGCAAAGTAGGCCTCCGTGGCGGCGATGACCTCCTCATTCGGCCAAATTGGTCGAATTGGACTACGAACTGCTGCCCCATCCACCGTATTCTCCAGATTTGGCCACGTGCGACTTTTTCTTGTTTCCAAACTTGAAAAAGTCACTCGCCGGGCAGAAATTTGAGTCGAATGAGGAGGTCATCGCCGCCACGGAGGCCTTTGCAGACTTCGAGAAAACGTATTTTTCAGATGGGTTAAAAAAGTTGGAGCATCGCTAGGTCAAGTGTATCGAGCTAAAAGGAGACTATGTTGAGAAATAAATAGCCACTTTTCCAAAATTTTCGTTTTTCTTTTGTAGGCTAAGTACTTATCGGACCGCCCTCGTATGTTTCCAACTGCTTAAAACCGCCTATGTTTCGATTTATAGATAAAACCAATTCTATTAGATCGCGACGGCACAGTGCCGTCGACGGACCGCATCGTCGAAATAAGTACGACGATACCATGCCGCTAACGGACCGTAACGACGAAACGAGCGCGATGCCGTCAGGGGACCGCATAATGTTAAAGACAAAACATATGCAGATATAGCGTTTGAATCAAATTAAAAAGTATTCTTCCATTTTGTAAATTTCATAAATAATAATAAAATCTAGTATAAAATTTATAAGTAGTTAGGAATTAATTATACACAATATTATCGAATGTGTGCATATGATGCAGTGGGATAAAATTTGCAGATCAAATCTCATATAAGGAAACGCAAATTTATTGACGATCTCCTGACAACAAGAGGCAGTGTATGATGCTAATTGCGTATTTTCACTGTCCACTATCATACGTCACCTATCATTCAGAGATTATTAATACTACTGATCCCTCACTGCAATTGACCTCATTTGAAAGTACAATCAATAGACTTTAATAATAAACGTATAACATTAAATCGTAGCACAAATAACACAATGTTTTATTGTATTGAAGATGTCGTACCACGAAAGTTGCATACCACAAAAAGAGCATTTGCGAAAAGTATTACTTTTCTGTATTCGTTTGAAGAAATCTACTGCTGAAAATCATCGTTTGCTGGTGGAGGTGCGACGTTCCCCATGCGACGTTCCTTCTCCGCCTCTCCGGAGTTCGCGTAACTCGCGG